>NW_026609832.1:0-23835 GCF_029499605.1 Hyla sarda
TTTCCGCCGGGCACTCTTTGGGCCGGCGCAGCACGCAGAAACACCTAGATTGAAGATAAGCGCCTTTTGCCATTGACCGCGACGAAAATAGAAGATGCACAAACGTCTTGCAATTCCGGCCGAATGGAAGGAGATATCTGCTCAAAACTTTCTGTGCAGGTGCAGACAGTGGCACCCGACATGCCTGCGTTGTCGTTTTCCGCCGGGCACTCTTTGGGCCGGAGCAGCACGCAGAAACACCTAGATTGAAGATAAGCGCCTTTTTGTCATTGACCGCGACCTACATTGCAGATGCACAAACGTCTTGCAATTCCGGCCGAACGAAAGAAGATATCTGCTCAAAACATACTGTGCAGGTGCAGACAGTGGCACCCGACATGCCTGCGTTGTCGTTTTCCGCCGGGCACTCTTTGGGCCGGCGCAGCACGCAGAAACACCTAGATTGAAGATAAGCGCCTTTTTGTCATTGACCGCGACCTACATTGAAGATGCACAATCTTCTTTCAATTCCGGCCGAACAGAAGGAGATATCTGCTCAAAACTTTCTGTGCAGGTGCAGACAGTGGCACTCGACATGCCTGCGTTGTCGTTATCCGCCGGGCACTCTTTGGGCCGGCGCAGCACGCAGAAACACCTAGATTGAAGATAAGCGCCTTTTGCCATTGACCGCGACGAAAATAGAAGATGCACAAACGTCTTGCAATTCCGGCCGAATGGAAGGAGATATCTGCTCAAAACTTTCTGTGCAGGTGCAGACAGTGGCACCCGACATGCCTGCGTTGTCGTTTTCCGCCGGGCACTCTTTGGGCCGGAGCAGCACGCAGAAACACCTAGATTGAAGATAAGCGCCTTTTTGTCATTGACCGTGACCTACATTGCAGATGCACAAACGTCTTGCAATTCCGGCCGAACGAAAGAAGATATCTGCTCAAAACATACTGTGCAGGTGCAGACAGTGGCACCCGACATGCCTGCGTTGTCGTTTTCCGCCGGGCACTCTTTGGGCCGGCGCAGCACGCAGAAACACCTAGATTGAAGATAAGCGCCTTTTTGTCATTGACCGCGACCTACATTGAAGATGCACAATCTTCTTTCAATTCCGGCCGAACGGAAGGAGATATCTGCTCAAAACTTTCTGTGCAGGTGCAGACAGTGGCACCCGACATGCCTGCGTTGTCGTTTTCCGCCGGGCACTCTTTGGGCCGGAGCAGCACGCAGAAACACCTAGATTGAAGATAAGCTCCTTTTGTCATTGACCGCGACGAACATAGAAGATGCACAAACTTCTTGCAATTCCGGCCGAATGGAAGGAGATATCAGCTCAAAACATTCTGTGCAGGTGCAGACAGTGGCACTCGACATGCCTGCGTTGTCGTTTTCCGCCGGGCACTCTTTGGGCCGGCGCAGCACGCAGAAACACCTAGATTGAAGATAAGCGCCTTTTGCCATTGACCGCGACGAAAATAGAAGATGCACAAACGTCTTGCAATTCCGGCCGAATGGAAGGAGATATCTGCTCAAAACTTTCTGTGCAGGTGCAGACAGTGGCACCCGACATGCCTGCGTTGTCGTTTTCCGCCGGGCACTCTTTGGGCCGGAGCAGCACGCAGAAACACCTAGATTGAAGATAAGCGCCTTTTTGTCATTGACCGCGACCTACATTGCAGATGCACAAACGTCTTGCAATTCCGGCCGAACGAAAGAAGATATCTGCTCAAAACATACTGTGCAGGTGCAGACAGTGGCACCCGACATGCCTGCGTTGTCGTTTTCCGCCGGGCACTCTTTGGGCCGGCGCAGCACGCAGAAACACCTAGATTGAAGATAAGCGCCTTTTTGTCATTGACCGCGACCTACATTGAAGATGCACAATCTTCTTTCAATTCCGGCCGAACAGAAGGAGATATCTGCTCAAAACTTTCTGTGCAGGTGCAGACAGTGGCACTCGACATGCCTGCGTTGTCGTTATCCGCCGGGCACTCTTTGGGCCGGCGCAGCACGCAGAAACACCTAGATTGAAGATAAGCGCCTTTTGCCATTGACCGCGACGAAAATAGAAGATGCACAAACGTCTTGCAATTCCGGCCGAATGGAAGGAGATATCTGCTCAAAACTTTCTGTGCAGGTGCAGACAGTGGCACCCGACATGCCTGCGTTGTCGTTTTCCGCCGGGCACTCTTTGGGCCGGAGCAGCACGCAGAAACACCTAGATTGAAGATAAGCGCCTTTTTTTCATTGACCGCGACCTACATTGCAGATGCACAAACGTCTTGCAATTCCGGCCGAACGAAAGAAGATATCTGCTCAAAACATACTGTGCAGGTGCAGACAGTGGCACCCGACATGCCTGCGTTGTCGTTTTCCGCCGGGCACTCTTTGGGCCGGCGCAGCACGCAGAAACACCTAGATTGAAGATAAGCGCCTTTTTGTCATTGACCGCGACCTACATTGAAGATGCACAATCTTCTTTCAATTCCGGCCGAACGGAAGGAGATATCTGCTCAAAACTTTCTGTGCAGGTGCAGACAGTGGCACCCGACATGCCTGCGTTGTCGTTTTCCGCCGGGCACTCTTTGGGCCGGAGCAGCACGCAGAAACACCTAGATTGAAGATAAGCTCCTTTTGTCATTGACCGCGACGAACATAGAAGATGCACAAACTTCTTGCAATTCCGGCCGAATGGAAGGAGATATCTGCTCAAAACATTCTGTGCAGGTGCAGACAGTGGCACTCGACATGCCTGCGTTGTCGTTTTCTGCCGGGCACTCTTTGGGCCGGCGCAGCACGCAGAAACACCT
This sequence comes from Hyla sarda, assembly GCF_029499605.1. Lineage (NCBI taxonomy): Eukaryota > Metazoa > Chordata > Amphibia > Anura > Hylidae > Hyla > Hyla sarda. The sequence continues at coordinate 2,799 of NW_026609832.1, forward strand.
AGATTGAAGATAAGCGCCTTTTGCCATTGACCGCGACGAAAATAGAAGATGCACAAACGTCTTGCAATTCCGGCCGAATGGAAGGAGATATCTGCTCAAAACTTTCTGTGCAGGTGCAGACAGTGGCACCCGACATGCCTGCGTTGTCGTTTTCCGCCGGGCACTCTTTGGGCCGGAGCAGCACGCAGAAACACCTAGATTGAAGATAAGCGCCTTTTTGTCATTGACCGCGACCTACATTGCAGATGCACAAACGTCTTGCAATTCCGGCCGAACGAAAGAAGATATCTGCTCAAAACATACTGTGCAGGTGCAGACAGTGGCACCCGACATGCCTGCGTTGTCGTTTTCCACCGGGCACTCTTTGGGCCGGCGCAGCACGCAGAAACACCTAGATTGAAGATAAGCGCCTTTTTGTCATTGACCGCGACCTACATTGAAGATGCACAATCTTCTTTCAATTCCGGCCGAACGGAAGGAGATATCTGCTCAAAACATTCTGTGCAGGTGCAGACAGTGGCACCCGACATGCCTGCGTTGTCGTTTTCCGCCGGGCACTCTTTGGGCCGGAGCAGCACGCAGAAACACCTAGATTGAAGATAAGCGCCTTTTTGTCATTGTCCGCGACCTACATTGAAGATGCACAATCTTCTTTCAATTCCGGCCGAACGGAAGGAGATATCTGCTCAAAACTTTCTGTGCAGGTGCAGACAGTGGCACCCGACATGCCTGCGTTGTCGTTTTCCGCCGGGCACTCTTTGGGCCGGCGCAGCACGCAGAAACACCTAGATTGAAGATAAGCGCCTTTTGCCATTGACCGCGACGAACATAGAAGATGCCAAAACGTCTTGCAATTCCGGCCGAATGGAAGGAGATATCTGCTCAAAACTTTCTGTGCAGGTGCAGACAGTGGCACTCGACATGCCTGCGTTGTCGTTTTCCGCCGGGCACTCTTTGGGCCGGCGCAGCACGCAGAAACACCTAGATTGAAGATAAGCGCCTTTTGCCATTGACCGCGACGAACATAGAAGATGCACAAACGTCTTGCAATTCCGGCCGAATGGAAGGAGATATCTGCTCAAAACTTTCTGTGCAGGTGCAGACAGTGGCACCCGACATGCCTGCGTTGTCGTTTTCCGCCGGGCACTCTTTGGGCCGGAGCAGCACGCAGAAACACCTAGATTGATGATAAGCTCCTTTTGTCATTGACCGCGACGAACATAGAAGATACACAAACTTCTTGCAATTCCGGCCGAATGGAAGGAGATATCTGCTCAAAACTTTCTGTGCAGGTGTAGACAGTGGCACCCGACATGCCTGCGTTGTCGTTTTCCGCCGGGCACTCTTTGGGCCGGCGCAGCACGCAGAAACACCTAGATTGAAGATAAGCGCCTTTTTGTCATTGACCGCGACCTACATTGAAGATGCACAATCTTCTTTCAATTCCGGCCGAACGGAAGGAGATATCTGCTCAAAACATTCTGTGCAGGTGCAGACAGTGGCACCCGACATGCCTGCGTTGTCGTTTTCCGCCGGGCAGTCTTTGGGCCGGCGCAGAACGCAGAAACACCTAGATTGAAGATAAGCGCCTTTTTGTCATTTACCGCGACCTACATTGAAGATGCACAATCTTCTTTCAATTCCCTCCGAACGGAAGGAGATATCTGCTCAAAACTTTCTGTGCAGGTGCAGACAGTGGCACTCGACATGCCTGCGTTGTCGTTTTCCGCCGGGCACTCTTTGGGCCGGCGCAGCACGCAGAAACACCTAGATTGAAGATAAGCGCCTTTTGCCATTGACCGCGACGAAAATAGAAGATGCACAAACGTCTTGCAATTCCGGCCGAATGGAAGGAGATATCTGCTCAAAACTTTCTGTGCAGGTGCAGACAGTGGCACCCGACATGCCTGCGTTGTCGTTTTCCGCCGGGCACTCTTTGGGCCGGAGCAGCATGCAGAAACACCTAGATTGAAGATAAGCGCCTTTTTGTCATTGACCGCGACCTACATTGCAGATGCACAAACGTCTTGCAATTCCGGCCGAACGAAAGAAGATATCTGCTCAAAACATACTGTGCAGGTGCAGACAGTGGCACCCGACATGCCTGCGTTGTCGTTTTCCGCCGGGCACTCTTTGGGCCGGCGCAGCACGCAGAAACACCTAGATTGAAGATAAGCGCCTTTTTGTCATTGACCGCGACCTACATTGAAGATGCACAATCTTCTTTCAATTCCGGCCGAACGGAAGGAGATATCTGCTCAAAACTTTCTGTGCAGGTGCAGACAGTGGCACCCGAAATGCCTGCGTTGTCGTTTTCCGCCGGGCACTCTTTGGGCCGGCGCAGCACGCAGAAACACCTAGATTGAAGATAAGCGCCTTTTGCCATTGACCGCGACGAACATAGAAGATGCACAAACGTCTTGCAATTCCGGCCGAATGGAAGGAGATATCTGCTCAAAACTTTCTGTGCAGGTGTAGACAGTGGCACCCGACATGCCTGCGTTGTCGTTTTCCGCCGGGCACTCTTTGGGCCGGCGCAGCACGCAGAAACACCTAGATTGAAGATAAGCGCCTTTTTGTCATTGACCGCGACCTACATTGAAGATGCACAATCTTCTTTCAATTCCGGCCGAACGGAAGGAGATATCTGCTCAAAACATTCTGTGCAGGTGCAGACAGTGGCACCCGACATGCCTGCGTTGTCGTTTTCCGCCGGGCACTCTTTGAGCCGGAGCAGCACGCAGAAACACCTACATTGAAGATAAGCGCCTTTTGCCATTGACCGCGACAAACATAGAAGATGCACAATCTTCTTTCAATTACGGCCGAACGGAAGGAGATATCTGCTCAAAACTTTCTGTGCAGGTGCAGACAGTGGCACCCGACATGCCTGCGTTGTCGTTTTCCGCCGGGCACTCTTTGGGCCGGCGCAGCACGCAGAAACACCTAGATTGAAGATAAGCGCCTTTTTGTTATTGACCGCGACCTACATTGAAGATGCACAATCTTCTTTCAATTACGGCCGAACGGAAGGAGATATCTGCTCAAAACTTTCTGTGCAGGTGCAGACAGTGGCACCCGACATGCCTGCGTTGTCGTTTTCCGCCGGGCACTCTTTGGGCCGGCGCAGCACGCAGAAACACCTAGATTGAAGATAAGCGCCTTTTTGTCATTGACCGCGACCTACATTGAAGATGCACAATCTTCTTTCAATTCCGGCCGAACGGAAGGAGATATCTGCTCAAAACTTTCTGTGCAGGTGCAGACAGTGGCACTCGACATGCCTGCGTTGTCGTTTTCCGCCGGGCACTCTTTGGGCCGGCGCAGCACGCAGAAACACCTAGATTGAAGATAAGCGCCTTTTGCCATTGACCGCGACGAACATAGAAGATGCACAAACGTCTTGCAATTCCGGCCGAATGGAAGGAGATATCTGCTCAAAACTTTCTGTGCAGGTGCAGACAGTGGCACCCGACATGCCTGCGTTGTCGTTTTCCGCCGGGCACTCTTTGGGCCGGAGCAGCACGCAGAAACACCTAGATTGAAGATAAGCGCCTTTTGCCATTGACCGCGACGAACATAGAAGATGCACAAACGTCTTGCAATTCCGGCCGAATGGAAGGAGATATCTGCTCAAACCTTTCTGTGCAGGTGCAGACAGTGGCACCCGACATGCCTGCATTGTCGTTTTCAGCCGGGCACTCTTTGGGCCGGCGCAGCACGCAGAAACACCTAGATTGCAGATAAGGGCTTTTTGACATTGACCGCGACCAATATTGAAGATGCACGAACGTCTTGCAATTCCGGCCGAACGAAAGAAGATATCTGCTTAAAACTTTCTGTGCAGGTGCAGACAGTGGCACCCGACATGCCTGCGTTGTCGTTTTCCGCCGGGCACTCTTTGGGCCGGAGCAGCACGCAGAAACACCTAGATTGAAGATAAGCTCCTTTTGTCATTGACCGCGACGAACATAGAAGATGCACAAACTTCTTGCAATTCCGGCCGAATGGAAGGAGATATCTGCTCAAAACTTTCTGTGCAGGTGTAGACAGTGGCACGCGACATGCCTGCGTTGTCGTTTTCCGCCGGGCACTCTTTGGGCCGGCGCAGCACGCAGAAACACCTAGATTGAAGATAAGCGCCTTTTTGTCATTGACCGCGACCTACATTGAAGATGCACAATCTTCTTTCAATTCCGGCCGAACGGAAGGAGATATTTGCTCAAAACATTCTGTGCAGGTGCAGACAGTGGCACCCGACATGCCTGCGTTGTCGTTTTCCGCCGGGCAGTCTTTGGGCCGGCGCAGCACGCAGAAACACCTAGATTGAAGATAAGCGCCTTTTTGTCATTGACCGCGACCTACATTGAAGATGCACAATCTTCTTTCAATTCCGGCCGAACGGAAGGAGATATCTGCTCAAAACTTTCTGTGCAGGTGCAGACAGTGGCACTCGACATGCCTGCGTTGTCGTTTTCCGCCGGGCACTCTTTGGGCCGGCGCAGCACGCAGAAACACCTAGATTGAAGATAAGCGCCTTTTGCCATTGACCGCGACGAAAATAGAAGATGCACAAACGTCTTGCAATTCCGGCCGAATGGAAGGAGATATCTGCTCAAAACTTTCTGTGCAGGTGCAGACAGTGGCACCCGACATGCCTGCGTTGTCGTTTTCCGCCGGGCACTCTTTGGGCCGGAGCAGCACGCAGAAACACCTAGATTGAAGATAAGCGCCTTTTTGTCATTGACCGCGACCTACATTGCAGATGCACAAACGTCTTGCAATTCCGGCCGAACGAAAGAAGATATCTGCTCAAAACATACTGTGCAGGTGCAGACAGTGGCACCCGACATGCCTGCGTTGTCGTTTTCCGCCGGGCACTCTTTGGGCCGGCGCAGCACGCAGAAACACCTAGATTGAAGATAAGCGCCTTTTTGTCATTGACCGCGACCTACATTGAAGATGCACAATCTTCTTTCAATTCCGGCCGAACGGAAGGAGATATCTGCTCAAAACTTTCTGTGCAGGTGCAGACAGTGGCACTCGACATGCCTGCGTTGTCGTTTTCCGCCGGGCACTCTTTGGGCCGGCGCAGCACGCAGAAACACCTAGATTGAAGATAAGCGCCTTTTGCCATTGACCGCGACGAAAATAGAAGATGCACAAACGTCTTGCAATTCCGGCCGAATGGAAGGAGATATCTGCTCAAAACTTTCTGTGCAGGTGCAGACAGTGGCACCCGACATGCCTGCGTTGTCGTTTTCCGCCGGGCACTCTTTGGGCCGGAGCAGCACGCAGAAACACCTAGATTGAAGATAAGCGCCTTTTTGTCATTGACCGCGACCTACATTGCAGATGCACAAACGTCTTGCAATTCCGGCCGAACGAAAGAAGATATCTGCTCAAAACATACTGTGCAGGTGCAGACAGTGGCACCCGACATGCCTGCGTTGTCGTTTTCCGCCGGGCACTCTTTGGGCCGGCGCAGCACGCAGAAACACCTAGATTGAAGATAAGCGCCTTTTTGTCATTGACCGCGACCTACATTGAAGATGCACAATCTTCTTTCAATTCCGGCCGAACAGAAGGAGATATCTGCTCAAAACTTTCTGTGCAGGTGCAGACAGTGGCACTCGACATGCCTGCGTTGTCGTTATCCGCCGGGCACTCTTTGGGCCGGCGCAGCACGCAGAAACACCTAGATTGAAGATAAGCGCCTTTTGCCATTGACCGCGACGAAAATAGAAGATGCACAAACGTCTTGCAATTCCGGCCGAATGGAAGGAGATATCTGCTCAAAACTTTCTGTGCAGGTGCAGACAGTGGCACCCGACATGCCTGCGTTGTCGTTTTCCGCCGGGCACTCTTTGGGCCGGAGCAGCACGCAGAAACACCTAGATTGAAGATAAGCGCCTTTTTGTCATTGACCGCGACCTACATTGCAGATGCACAAACGTCTTGCAATTCCGGCCGAACGAAAGAAGATATCTGCTCAAAACATACTGTGCAGGTGCAGACAGTGGCACCCGACATGCCTGCGTTGTCGTTTTCCGCCGGGCACTCTTTGGGCCGGCGCAGCACGCAGAAACACCTAGATTGAAGATAAGCGCCTTTTTGTCATTGACCGCGACCTACATTGAAGATGCACAATCTTCTTTCAATTCCGGCCGAACGGAAGGAGATATCTGCTCAAAACTTTCTGTGCAGGTGCAGACAGTGGCACCCGACATGCCTGCGTTGTCGTTTTCCGCCGGGCACTCTTTGGGCCGGAGCAGCACGCAGAAACACCTAGATTGAAGATAAGCTCCTTTTGTCATTGACCGCGACGAACATAGAAGATGCACAAACTTCTTGCAATTCCGGCCGAATGGAAGGAGATATCAGCTCAAAACATTCTGTGCAGGTGCAGACAGTGGCACTCGACATGCCTGCGTTGTCGTTTTCCGCCGGGCACTCTTTGGGCCGGCGCAGCACGCAGAAACACCTAGATTGAAGATAAGCGCCTTTTGCCATTGACCGCGACGAAAATAGAAGATGCACAAACGTCTTGCAATTCCGGCCGAATGGAAGGAGATATCTGCTCAAAACTTTCTGTGCAGGTGCAGACAGTGGCACCCGACATGCCTGCGTTGTCGTTTTCCGCCGGGCACTCTTTGGGCCGGAGCAGCACGCAGAAACACCTAGATTGAAGATAAGCGCCTTTTTGTCATTGACCGCGACCTACATTGCAGATGCACAAACGTCTTGCAATTCCGGCCGAACGAAAGAAGATATCTGCTCAAAACATACTGTGCAGGTGCAGACAGTGGCACCCGACATGCCTGCGTTGTCGTTTTCCGCCGGGCACTCTTTGGGCCGGCGCAGCACGCAGAAACACCTAGATTGAAGATAAGCGCCTTTTTGTCATTGACCGCGACCTACATTGAAGATGCACAATCTTCTTTCAATTCCGGCCGAACAGAAGGAGATATCTGCTCAAAACTTTCTGTGCAGGTGCAGACAGTGGCACTCGACATGCCTGCGTTGTCGTTATCCGCCGGGCACTCTTTGGGCCGGCGCAGCACGCAGAAACACCTAGATTGAAGATAAGCGCCTTTTGCCATTGACCGCGACGAAAATAGAAGATGCACAAACGTCTTGCAATTCCGGCCGAATGGAAGGAGATATCTGCTCAAAACTTTCTGTGCAGGTGCAGACAGTGGCACCCGACATGCCTGCGTTGTCGTTTTCCGCCGGGCACTCTTTGGGCCGGAGCAGCACGCAGAAACACCTAGATTGAAGATAAGCGCCTTTTTGTCATTGACCGCGACCTACATTGCAGATGCACAAACGTCTTGCAATTCCGGCCGAACGAAAGAAGATATCTGCTCAAAACATACTGTGCAGGTGCAGACAGTGGCACCCGACATGCCTGCGTTGTCGTTTTCCGCCGGGCACTCTTTGGGCCGGCGCAGCACGCAGAAACACCTAGATTGAAGATAAGCGCCTTTTTGTCATTGACCGCGACCTACATTGAAGATGCACAATCTTCTTTCAATTCCGGCCGAACGGAAGGAGATATCTGCTCAAAACTTTCTGTGCAGGTGCAGACAGTGGCACCCGACATGCCTGCGTTGTCGTTTTCCGCCGGGCACTCTTTGGGCCGGAGCAGCACGCAGAAACACCTAGATTGAAGATAAGCTCCTTTTGTCATTGACCGCGACGAACATAGAAGATGCACAAACTTCTTGCAATTCCGGCCGAATGGAAGGAGATATCTGCTCAAAACATTCTGTGCAGGTGCAGACAGTGGCACTCGACATGACTGCGTTGTCGTTTTCTGCCGGGCACTCTTTGGGCCGGCGCAGCACGCAGAAACACCTAGATTGAAGATAAGCGCCTTTTGCCATTGACCGCGACGAAAATAGAAGATGCACAAACGTCTTGCAATTCCGGCCGAATGGAAGGAGATATCTGCTCAAAACTTTCTGTGCAGGTGCAGACAGTGGCACCCGACATGCCTGCGTTGTCGTTTTCCGCCGGGCACTCTTTGGGCCGGAGCAGCACGCAGAAACACCTAGATTGAAGATAAGCGCCTTTTTGTCATTGACCGCGACCTACATTGCAGATGCACAAACGTCTTGCAATTCCGGCCGAACGAAAGAAGATATCTGCTCAAAACATACTGTGCAGGTGCAGACAGTGGCACCCGACATGCCTGCGTTGTCGTTTTCCGCCGGGCACTCTTTGGGCCGGCGCAGCACGCAGAAACACCTAGATTGAAGATAAGCGCCTTTTTGTCATTGACCGCGACCTACATTGAAGATGCACAATCTTCTTTCAATTCCGGCCGAACGGAAGGAGATATCTGCTCAAAACATTCTGTGCAGGTGCAGACAGTGGCACCCGACATGCCTGCGTTGTCGTTTTCCGCCGGGCACTCTTTGGGCCGGAGCAGCACGCAGAAACACCTAGATTGAAGATAAGCGCCTTTTTGTCATTGTCCGCGACCTACATTGAAGATGCACAATCTTCTTTCAATTCCGGCCGAACGGAAGGAGATATCTGCTCAAAACTTTCTGTGCAGGTGCAGACAGTGGCACCCGACATTCCTGCGTTGTCGTTTTCCGCCGGGCACTCTTTGGGCCGGCGCAGCACGCAGAAACACCTAGATTGAAGATAAGCGCCTTTTGCCATTGACCGCGACGAACATAGAAGATGCCAAAACGTCTTGCAATTCCGGCCGAATGGAAGGAGATATCTGCTCAAAACTTTCTGTGCAGGTGCAGACAGTGGCACTCGACATGCCTGCGTTGTCGTTTTCCGCCGGGCACTCTTTGGGCCGGCGCAGAACGCAGAAACACCTAGATTGAAGATAAGCGCCTTTTGCCATTGACCGCGACGAACATAGAAGATGCACAAACGTCTTGCAATTCCGGCCGAATGGAAGGAGATATCTGCTCAAAACTTTCTGTGCAGGTGCAGACAGTGGCACCCGACATGCCTGCGTTGTCGTTTTCCGCCGGGCACTCTTTGGGACGGAGCAGCACGCAGAAACACCTAGATTGATGATAAGCTCCTTTTGTCATTGACCGCGACGAACATAGAAGATACACAAACTTCTTGCAATTCCGGCCGAATGGAAGGAGATATCTGCTCAAAACTTTCTGTGCAGGTGTAGACAGTGGCACCCGACATGCCTGCGTTGTCGTTTTCCGCCGGGCACTCTTTGGGCCGGCGCAGCACGCAGAAACACCTAGATTGAAGATAAGCGCCTTTTTGTCATTGACCGCGACCTACATTGAAGATGCACAATCTTCTTTCAATTCCGGCCGAACGGAAGGAGATATCTGCTCAAAACATTCTGTGCAGGTGCAGACAGTGGCACCCGACATGCCTGCGTTGTCGTTTTCCGCCGGGCAGTCTTTGGGCCGGCGCAGAACGCAGAAACACCTAGATTGAAGATAAGCGCCTTTTTGTCATTTACCGCGACCTACATTGAAGATGCACAATCTTCTTTCAATTCCCTCCGAACGGAAGGAGATATCTGCTCAAAACTTTCTGTGCAGGTGCAGACAGTGGCACTCGACATGCCTGCGTTGTCGTTTTCCGCCGGGCACTCTTTGGGCCGGCGCAGCACGCAGAAACACCTAGATTGAAGATAAGCGCCTTTTGCCATTGACCGCGACGAAAATAGAAGATGCACAAACGTCTTGCAATTCCGGCCGAATGGAAGGAGATATCTGCTCAAAACTTTCTGTGCAGGTGCAGACAGTGGCACCCGACATGCCTGCGTTGTCGTTTTCCGCCGGGCACTCTTTGGGCCGGAGCAGCATGCAGAAACACCTAGATTGAAGATAAGCGCCTTTTTGTCATTGACCGCGACCTACATTGCAGATGCACAAACGTCTTGCAATTCCGGCCGAACGAAAGAAGATATCTGCTCAAAACATACTGTGCAGGTGCAGACAGTGGCACCCGACATGCCTGCGTTGTCGTTTTCCGCCGGGCACTCTTTGGGCCGGCGCAGCACGCAGAAACACCTAGATTGAAGATAAGCGCCTTTTTGTCATTGACCGCGACCTACATTGAAGATGCACAATCTTCTTTCAATTCCGGCCGAACGGAAGGAGATATCTGCTCAAAACTTTCTGTGCAGGTGCAGACAGTGGCACCCGAAATGCCTGCGTTGTCGTTTTCCGCCGGGCACTCTTTGGGCCGGCGCAGCACGCAGAAACACCTAGATTGAAGATAAGCGCCTTTTGCCATTGACCGCGACGAACATAGAAGATGCACAAACGTCTTGCAATTCCGGCCGAATGGAAGGAGATATCTGCTCAAAACTTTCTGTGCAGGTGTAGACAGTGGCACCCGACATGCCTGCGTTGTCGTTTTCCGCCGGGCACTCTTTGGGCCGGCGCAGCACGCAGAAACACCTAGATTGAAGATAAGCGCCTTTTTGTCATTGACCGCGACCTACATTGAAGATGCACAATCTTCTTTCAATTCCGGCCGAACGGAAGGAGATATCTGCTCAAAACATTCTGTGGAGGTGCAGACAGTGGCACCCGACATGCCTGCGTTGTCGTTTTCCGCCGGGCACTCTTTGAGCCGGAGCAGCACGCAGAAACACCTACATTGAAGATAAGCGCCTTTTGCCATTGACCGCGACAAACATAGAAGATGCACAATCTTCTTTCAATTACGGCCGAACGGAAGGAGATATCTGCTCAAAACTTTCTGTGCAGGTGCAGACAGTGGCACCCGACATGCCTGCGTTGTCGTTTTCCGCCGGGCACTCTTTGGGCCGGCGCAGCACGCAGAAACACCTAGATTGAAGATAAGCGCCTTTTTGTTATTGACCGCGACCTACATTGAAGATGCACAATCTTCTTTCAATTCCGGCCGAACGGAAGGAGATATCTGCTCAAAACTTTCTGTGCAGGTGCAGACAGTGGCACTCGACATGCCTGCGTTGTCGTTTTCCGCCGGGCACTCTTTGGGCCGGCGCAGCACGCAGAAACACCTAGATTGAAGATAAGCGCCTTTTGCTATTGACCGCGACGAACATAGAAGATGCACAAACGTCTTGCAATTCCGGCCGAATGGAAGGAGATATCTGCTTAAAACTTTCTGTGCAGGTGCAGACAGTGGCACCCGACATGCCTGCGTTGTCGTTTTCCGCCGGGCACTCTTTGGGCCGGAGCAGCACGCAGAAACACCTAGATTGAAGATAAGCGCCTTTTGCCATTGACCGCGACGAACATAGAAGATGCACAAACGTCTTGCAATTCCGGCCGAATGGAAGGAGATATCTGCTCAAACCTTTCTGTGCAGGTGCAGACAGTGGCACCCGACATGCCTGCATTGTCGTTTTCAGCCGGGCACTCTTTGGGCCGGCGCAGCACGCAGAAACACCTAGATTGCAGATAAGGGCTTTTTGACATTGACCGCGACCAATATTGAAGATGCACGAACGTCTTGCAATTCCGGCCGAACGAAAGAAGATATCTGCTTAAAACTTTCTGTGCAGGTGCAGACAGTGGCACCCGACATGCCTGCGTTGTCGTTTTCCGCCGGGCACTCTTTGGGCCGGAGCAGCACGCAGAAACACCTAGATTGAAGATAAGCTCCTTTTGTCATTGACCGCGACGAACATAGAAGATGCACAAACTTCTTGCAATTCCGGCCGAATGGAAGGAGATATCTGCTCAAAACTTTCTGTGCAGGTGTAGACAGTGGCACCCGACATGCCTGCGTTGTCGTTTTCCGCCGGGCACTCTTTGGGCCGGCGCAGCACGCAGAAACACCTAGATTGAAGATAAGCGCCTTTTTGTCATTGACCGCGACCTACATTGAAGATGCACAATCTTCTTTCAATTCCGGCCGAACGGAAGGAGATATTTGCTCAAAACATTCTGTGCAGGTGCAGACAGTGGCACCCGACATGCCTGCGTTGTCGTTTTCCGCCGGGCAGTCTTTGGGCCGGCGCAGCACGCAGAAACACCTAGATTGAAGATAAGCGCCTTTTTGTCATTGACCGCGACCTACATTGAAGATGCACAATCTTCTTTCAATTCCGGCCGAACGGAAGGAGATATCTGCTCAAAACTTTCTGTGCAGGTGCAGACAGTGGCACTCGACATGCCTGCGTTGTCGTTTTCCGCCGGGCACTCTTTGGGCCGGCGCAGCACGCAGAAACACCTAGATTGAAGATAAGCGCCTTTTGCCATTGACCGCGACGAAAATAGATGCACAAACGTCTTGCAATTCCGGCCGAATGGAAGGAGATATCTGCTCAAAACTTTCTGTGCAGGTGCAGACAGTGGCACCCGACATGCCTGCGTTGTCGTTTTCCGCCGGGCACTCTTTGGGCCGGAGCAGCACGCAGAAACACCTAGATTGAAGATAAGCGCCTTTTTGTCATTGACCGCGACCTACATTGCAGATGCACAAACGTCTTGCAATTCCGGCCGAACGAAAGAAGATATCTGCTCAAAACATACTGTGCAGGTGCAGACAGTGGCACCCGACATGCCTGCGTTGTCGTTTTCCGCCGGGCACTCTTTGGGCCGGCGCAGCACGCAGAAACACCTAGATTGAAGATAAGCGCCTTTTTGTCATTGACCGCGACCTACATTGAAGATGCACAATCTTCTTTCAATTCCGGCCGAACGGAAGGAGATATCTGCTCAAAACTTTCTGTGCAGGTGCAGACAGTGGCACCCGACATGCCTGCGTTGTCGTTTTCCGCCGGGCACTCTTTGGGCCGGAGCAGCACGCAGAAACACCTAGATTGAAGATAAGCTCCTTTTGTCATTGACCGCGACGAACATAGAAGATGCACAAACTTCTTGCAATTCCGGCCGAATGGAAGGAGATATCTGCTCAAAACATTCTGTGCAGGTGCAGACAGTGGCACTCGACATGCCTGCGTTGTCGTTTTCTGCCGGGCACTCTTTGGGCCGGCGCAGCACGCAGAAACACCTAGATTGAAGATAAGCGCCTTTTGCCATTGACCGCGACGAAAATAGAAGATGCACAAACGTCTTGCAATTCCGGCCGAATGGAAGGAGATATCTGCTCAAAACTTTCTGTGCAGGTGCAGACAGTGGCACCCGACATGCCTGCGTTGTCGTTTTCCGCCGGGCACTCTTTGGGCCGGAGCAGCACGCAGAAACACCTAGATTGAAGATAAGCGCCTTTTTGTCATTGACCGCGACCTACATTGCAGATGCACAAACGTCTTGCAATTCCGGCCGAACGAAAGAAGATATCTGCTCAAAACATACTGTGCAGGTGCAGACAGTGGCACCCGACATGCCTGCGTTGTCGTTTTCCGCCGGGCACTCTTTGGGCCGGCGCAGCACGCAGAAACACCTAGATTGAAGATAAGCGCCTTTTTGTCATTGACCGCGACCTACATTGAAGATGCACAATCTTCTTTCAATTCCGGCCGAACGGAAGGAGATATCTGCTCAAAACTTTCTGTGCAGGTGCAGACAGTGGCACCCGACATGCCTGCGTTGTCGTTTTCCGCCGGGCACTCTTTGGGCCGGCGCAGCACGCAGAAACACCTAGATTGAAGATAAGCGCCTTTTGCCATTGACCGCGACGAACATAGAAGATGCCAAAACGTCTTGCAATTACGGCCGAATGGAAGGAGATATCTGCTCAAAACTTTCTGTGCAGGTGCAGACAGTGGCACTCGACATGCCTGCGTTGTCGTTTTCCGCCGGGCACTCTTTGGGCCGGCGCAGAACGCAGAAACACCTAGATTGAAGATAAGCGCCTTTTGCCATTGACCGCGACGAACATAGAAGATGCACAAACGTCTTGCAATGCCGGCCGAATGGAAGGAGATATCTGCTCAAAACTTTCTGTGCAGGTGCAGACAGTGGCACCCGACATGCCTGCGTTGTCGTTTTCCGCCGGGCACTCTTTGGGACGGAGCAGCACGCAGAAACACCTAGATTGATGATAAGCTCCTTTTGTCATTGACCGCGACGAACATAGAAGATACACAAACTTCTTGCAATTCCGGCCGAATGGAAGGAGATATCTGCTCAAAACTTTCTGTGCAGGTGTAGACAGTGGCACCCGACATGCCTGCGTTGTCGTTTTCCGCCGGGCACTCTTTGGGCCGGCGCAGCACGCAGAAACACCTAGATTGAAGATAAGCGCCTTTTTGTCATTGACCGCGACCTACATTGAAGATGCACAATCTTCTTTCAATTCCGGCCGAACGGAAGGAGATATCTGCTCAAAACATTCTGTGCAGGTGCAGACAGTGGCACCCGACATGCCTGCGTTGTCGTTTTCCGCCGGGCAGTCTTTGGGCCGGCGCAGAACGCAGAAACACCTAGATTGAAGATAAGCGCCTTTTTGTCATTTACCGCGACCTACATTGAAGATGCACAATCTTCTTTCAATTCCCTCCGAACGGAAGGAGATATCTGCTCAAAACTTTCTGTGCAGGTGCAGACAGTGGCACTCGACATGCCTGCGTTGTCGTTTTCCGCCGGGCACTCTTTGGGCCGGCGCAGCACGCAGAAACACCTAGATTGAAGATAAGCGCCTTTTGCCATTGACCGCGACGAAAATAGAAGATGCACAAACGTCTTGCAATTCCGGCCGAATGGAAGGAGATATCTGCTCAAAACTTTCTGTGCAGGTGCAGACAGTGGCACCCGACATGCCTGCGTTGTCGTTTTCCGCCGGGCACTCTTTGGGCCGGAGCAGCATGCAGAAACACCTAGATTGAAGATAAGCGCCTTTTTGTCATTGACCGCGACCTACATTGCAGATGCACAAACGTCTTGCAATTCCGGCCGAACGAAAGAAGATATCTGCTCAAAACATACTGTGCAGGTGCAGACAGTGGCACCCGACATGCCTGCGTTGTCGTTTTCCGCCGGGCACTCTTTGGGCCGGCGCAGCACGCAGAAACACCTAGATTGAAGATAAGCGCCTTTTTGTCATTGACCGCGACCTACATTGAAGATGCACAATCTTCTTTCAATTCCGGCCGAACGGAAGGAGATATCTGCTCAAAACTTTCTGTGCAGGTGCAGACAGTGGCACCCGAAATGCCTGCGTTGTCGTTTTCCGCCGGGCACTCTTTGGGCCGGCGCAGCACGCAGAAACACCTAGATTGAAGATAAGCGCCTTTTGCCATTGACCGCGACGAACATAGAAGATGCACAAACGTCTTGCAATTCCGGCCGAATGGAAGGAGATATCTGCTCAAAACTTTCTGTGCAGGTGTAGACAGTGGCACCCGACATGCCTGCGTTGTCGTTTTCCGCCGGGCACTCTTTGGGCCGGCGCAGCACGCAGAAACACCTAGATTGAAGATAAGCGCCTTTTTGTCATTGACCGCGACCTACATTGAAGATGCACAATCTTCTTTCAATTCCGGCCGAACGGAAGGAGATATCTGCTCAAAACATTCTGTGCAGGTGCAGACAGTGGCACCCGACATGCCTGCGTTGTCGTTTTCCGCCGGGCACTCTTTGAGCCGGAGCTGCACGCAGAAACACCTACATTGAAGATAAGCGCCTTTTGCCATTGACCGCGACAAACATAGAAGATGCACAATCTTCTTTCAATTACGGCCGAACGGAAGGAGATATCTGCTCAAAACTTTCTGTGCAGGTGCAGACAGTGGCACCCGACATGCCTGCGTTGTCGTTTTCCGCCGGGCACTCTTTGGGCCGGCGCAGCACGCAGAAACACCTAGATTGAAGATAAGCGCCTTTTTGTTATTGACCGCGACCTACATTGAAGATGCACAATCTTCTTTCAATTCCGGCCGAACGGAAGGAGATATCTGCTCAAAACTTTCTGTGCAGGTGCAGACAGTGGCACTCGACATGCCTGCGTTGTCGTTTTCCGCCGGGCACTCTTTGGGCCGGCGCAGCACGCAGAAACACCTAGATTGAAGATAAGCGCCTTTTGCTATTGACCGCGAAGAACATAGAAGATGCACAAACGTCTTGCAATTCCGGCCGAATGGAAGGAGATATCTGCTTAAAACTTTCTGTGCAGGTGCAGACAGTGGCACCCGACATGCCTGCGTTGTCGTTTTCCGCCGGGCACTCTTTGGGCCGGAGCAGCACGCAGAAACACCTAGATTGAAGATAAGCGCCTTTTGCCATTGACCGCGACGAACATAGAAGATGCACAAACGTCTTGCAATTCCGGCCGAATGGAAGGAGATATCTGCTCAAACCTTTCTGTGCAGGTGCAGACAGTGGCACCCGACATGCCTGCATTGTCGTTTTCAGCCGGGCACTCTTTGGGCCGGCGCAGCACGCAGAAACACCTAGATTGCAGATAAGGGCTTTTTGACATTGACCGCGACCAATATTGAAGATGCACGAACGTCTTGCAATTCCGGCCGAACGAAAGAAGATATCTGCTTAAAACTTTCTGTGCAGGTGCAGACAGTGGCACCCGACATGCCTGCGTTGTCGTTTTCCGCCGGGCACTCTTTGGGCCGGAGCAGCACGCAGAAACACCTAGATTGAAGATAAGCTCCTTTTGTCATTGACCGCGACGAACATAGAAGATGCACAAACTTCTTGCAATTCCGGCCGAATGGAAGGAGATATCTGCTCAAAACTTTCTGTGCAGGTGTAGACAGTGGCACCCGACATGCCTGCGTTGTCGTTTTCCGCCGGGCACTCTTTGGGCCGGCGCAGCACGCAGAAACACCTAGATTGAAGATAAGCGCCTTTTTGTCATTGACCGCGACCTACATTGAAGATGCACAATCTTCTTTCAATTCCGGCCGAACGGAAGGAGATATTTGCTCAAAACATTCTGTGCAGGTGCAGACAGTGGCACCCGACATGCCTGCGTTGTCGTTTTCCGCCGGGCAGTCTTTGGGCCGGCGCAGCACGCAGAAACACCTAGATTGAAGATAAGCGCCTTTTTGTCATTGACCGCGACCTACATTGAAGATGCACAATCTTCTTTCAATTCCGGCCGAACGGAAGGAGATATCTGCTCAAAACTTTCTGTGCAGGTGCAGACAGTGGCACTCGACATGCCTGCGTTGTCGTTTTCCGCCGGGCACTCTTTGGGCCGGCGCAGCACGCAGAAACACCTAGATTGAAGATAAGCGCCTTTTGCCATTGACCGCGACGAAAATAGATGCACAAACGTCTTTCAATTCCGGCCGAATGGAAGGAGATATCTGCTCAAAACTTTCTGTGCAGGTGCAGACAGTGGCACCCGACATGCCTGCGTTGTCGTTTTCCGCCGGGCACTCTTTGGGCCGGAGCAGCACGCAGAAACACCTAGATTGAAGATAAGCGCCTTTTTGTCATTGACCGCGACCTACATTGCAGATGCACAAACGTCTTGCAATTCCGGCCGAACGAAAGAAGATATCTGCTCAAAACATACTGTGCAGGTGCAGACAGTGGCACCCGACATGCCTGCATTGTCGTTTTCCGCCGGGCACTCTTTGGGCCGGCGCAGCACGCAGAAACACCTAGATTGAAGATAAGCGCCTTTTTGTCATTGACCGCGACCTACATTGAAGATGCACAATCTTCTTTCAATTCCGGCCGAACAGAAGGAGATATCTGCTCAAAACTTTCTGTGCAGGTGCAGACAGTGGCACTCGACATGCCTGCGTTGTCGTTATCCGCCGGGCACTCTTTGGGCCGGCGCAGCACGCAGAAACACCTAGATTGAAGATAAGCGCCTTTTGCCATTGACCGCGACGAAAATAGAAGATGCACAAACGTCTTGCAATTCCGGCCGAATGGAAGGAGATATCTGCTCAAAACTTTCTGTGCAGGTGCAGACAGTGGCACCCGACATGCCTGCGTTGTCGTTTTCCGCCGGGCACTCTTTGGGCCGGAGCAGCACGCAGAAACACCTAGATTGAAGATAAGCGCCTTTTTGTCATTGACCGCGACCTACATTGCAGATGCACAAACGTCTTGCAATTCCGGCCGAACGAAAGAAGATATCTGCTCAAAACATACTGTGCAGGTGCAGACAGTGGCACCCGACATGCCTGCGTTGTCGTTTTCCGCCGGGCACTCTTTGGGCCGGCGCAGCACGCAGAAACACCTAGATTGAAGATAAGCGCCTTTTTGTCATTGACCGCGACCTACATTGAAGATGCACAATCTTCTTTCAATTCCGGCCGAACGGAAGGAGATATCTGCTCAAAACTTTCTATGCAGGTGCAGACAGTGGCACCCGACATGCCTGCGTTGTCGTTTTCCGCCGGGCACTCTTTGGGCCGGAGCAGCACGCAGAAACACCTAGATTGAAGATAAGCTCCTTTTGTCATTGACCGCGACGAACATAGAAGATGCACAAACTTCTTGCAATTCCGGCCGAATGGAAGGAGATATCTGCTCAAAACATTCTGTGCAGGTGCAGACAGTGGCACTCGACATGCCTGCGTTGTCGTTTTCCACCGGGCACTCTTTGGGCCGGCGCAGCACGCAGAAACACCTAGATTGAAGATAAGCGCCTTTTGCCATTGACCGCGACGAAAATGGAAGATGCACAAACGTCTTGCAATTCCGGCCGAATGGAAGGAGATATCTGCTCAAAACTTTCTGTGCAGGTGCAGACAGTGGCACCCGACATGCCTGCGTTGTCGTTTTCCGCCGGGCACTCTTTGGGCCGGAGCAGCACGCAGAAACACCTAGATTGAAGATAAGCGCCTTTTTGTCATTGACCGCGACCTACATTGCAGATGCACAAACGTCTTGCAATTCCGGCCGAACGAAAGAAGATATCTGCTCAAAACATACTGTGCAGGTGCAGACAGTGGCACCCGACATGCCTGCGTTGTCGTTTTCCGCCGGGCACTCTTTGGGCCGGCGCAGCACGCAGAAACACCTAGATTGAAGATAAGCGCCTTTTTGTCATTGACCGCGACCTACATTGAAGATGCACAATCTTCTTTCAATTCCGGCCGAACAGAAGGAGATATCTGCTCAAAACTTTCTGTGCAGGTGCAGACAGTGGCACTCGACATGCCTGCGTTGTCGTTATCCGCCGGGCACTCTTTGGGCCGGCGCAGCACGCAGAAACACCTAGATTGAAGATAAGCGCCTTTTGCCATTGACCGCGACGAAAATAGAAGATGCACAAACGTCTTGCAATTCCGGCCGAATGGAAGGAGATATCTGCTCAAAACTTTCTGTGCAGGTGCAGACAGTGGCACCCGACATGCCTGCGTTGTCGTTTTCCGCCGGGCACTCTTTGGGCCGGAGCAGCACGCAGAAACACCTACATTGAAGATAAGCGCCTTTTGCCATTGACCGCGACAAACATAGAAGATGCACAATCTTCTTTCAATTACGGCCGAACGGAAGGAGATATCTGCTCAAAACTTTCTGTGCAGGTGCAGACAGTGGCACCCGACATGCCTGCGTTGTCGTTTTCCGCCGGGCACTCTTTGGGCCGGCGCAGCACGCAGAAACACCTAGATTGAAGATAAGCGCCTTTTTGTTATTGACCGCGACCTACATTGAAGATGCACAATCTTCTTTCAATTCCGGCCGAACGGAAGGAGATATCTGCTCAAAACTTTCTGTGCAGGTGCAGACAGTGGCACTCGACATGCCTGCCTTGTCGTTTTCCGCCGGGCACTCTTTGGGCCGGCGCAGCACGCAGAAACACCTAGATTGAAGATAAGCGCCTTTTGCTATTGACCGCGACGAACATAGAAGATGCACAAACGTCTTGCAATTCCGGCCGAATGGAAGGAGATATCTGCTTAAAACTTTCTGTGCAGGTGCAGACAGTGGCACCCGACATGCCTGCGTTGTCGTTTTCCGCCGGGCACTCTTTGGGCCGGAGCAGCACGCAGAAACACCTAGATTGAAGATAAGCGCCTTTTGCCATTGACCGCGACGAACATAGAAGATGCACAAACGTCTTGCAATTCCGGCCGAATGGAAGGAGATATCTGCTCAAACCTTTCTGTGCAGGTGCAGACAGTGGCACCCGACATGCCTGCATTGTCGTTTTCAGCCGGGCACTCTTTGGGCCGGCGCAGCACGCAGAAACACCTAGATTGCAGATAAGGGCTTTTTGACATTGACCGCGACCAATATTGAAGATGCACGAACGTCTTGCAATTCCGGCCGAACGAAAGAAGATATCTGCTTAAAACTTTCTGTGCAGGTGCAGACAGTGGCACCCGACATGCCTGCGTTGTCGTTTTCCGCCGGGCACTCTTTGGGCCGGAGCAGCACGCAGAAACACCTAGATTGAAGATAAGCTCCTTTTGTCATTGACCGCGACGAACATAGAAGATGCACAAACTTCTTGCAATTCCGGCCGAATGGAAGGAGATATCTGCTCAAAACTTTCTGTGCAGGTGTAGACAGTGGCACCCGACATGCCTGCGTTGTCGTTTTCCGCCGGGCACTCTTTGGGCCGGCGCAGCACGCAGAAACACCTATATTGAAGATAAGCGCCTTTTTGTCATTGACCGCGACCTACATTGAAGATGCACAATCTTCTTTCAATTCCGGCCGAACGGAAGGAGATATTTGCTCAAAACATTCTGTGCAGGTGCAGACAGTGGCACCCGACATGCCTGCGTTGTCGTTTTCCGCCGGGCACTCTTTGGGCCGGCGCAGCACGCAGAAACACCTAGATTGAAGATAAGCGCCTTTTTGTCATTGACCGCGACCTACATTGAAGATGCACAATCTTCTTTCAATTCCGGCCGAACGGAAGGAGATATCTGCTCAAAACTTTCTGTGCAGGTGCAGACAGTGGCACTCGACATGCCTGCGTTGTCGTTTTCCGCCGGGCACTCTTTGGGCCGGCGCAGCACGCAGAAACACCTAGATTGAAGATAAGCGCCTTTTGCCATTGACCGCGACGAAAATAGAAGATGCACAAACGTCTTGCAATTCCGGCCGAATGGAAGGAGATATCTGCTCAAAACTTTCTGTGCAGGTGCAGACAGTGGCACCCGACATGCCTGCGTTGTCGTTTTCCGCCGGGCACTCTTTGGGCCGGAGCAGCACGCAGAAACACCTAGATTGAAGATAAGCGC
>NW_026609833.1:0-23831 GCF_029499605.1 Hyla sarda
GCTCTGTGATCATTATATATAGTATTGGAGTATTATATATACATAGTACAGGGCTCTGTGTTCACTATATATATATATTGGAGCATTATATATACATAGTACAGGGCTCTGTGATCAGTATATATATATAGTATTGGAGTATATAATTACATAACATAGTACAGGGCTCTGTGTCAGTATATATAGTATTGGAGTATTATATATACATAGTACAGGGCTCTGTGATCAGTATATATAGTATTGGAGTATTATATATACATAGTACTGGGCTCTGTGATCAGTATATATAGTATTGGAGTATTATATATACATAGTACAGGCTCTGTGATCAGTATATATAGTATTGGAGTATTATATATACATAGTACAGGGCTCTGTGATCAGTATATATAGTATTGGAGTATTATATATACATAGTACAGGGCTCTGTGAACAGTATATATATAGTATAGGAGTATTATATATACATAGTACAGGGGTTCTGTGATCAGTATATATATAGTATTGGAGTATTATATATACATAGTACAGGGCTCTGTGATCAGTATATATAGTATTGGAGTATTATATATACATAGTACAGGGCTCTGTGATCAGTATATATATATAGTATTGGAGTATTATATATACATAGTACAGGGCTCTGTGATCAGTATAATATAGTATTGGAGTATTATATATACATAGTACAGGGCTCTGTGATCAGTATAAATAGTATTGGAGTATTAATATACATAGTACAGGGCTCTGTGATCAGTATATATATTATAGTATTGGAGTATTATATATACATAGTACAGGGCTCTGTGATCAGTATATATATATATATAGTATATATATACATAGTACAGGGCTCTGTGATCAGTATATATATATATATATAGTATAGGAGTATTAATATACATAGTACAGGGCTCTGTGATCAGTATATATATATATAGTATTGGATATTATGTATACATAGTACAGGGCTCTGTGGATCAGTATATATATAGTATTGGAGTATTATATATACATAGTACAGGCTCTGTGATCAGTATATATATATAGTATTGGAGTATTATATATACATAGTACAGGGCTCTGTGATCAGTATATATAGTATTGGAGTATTATATATACATAGTACAGGGCTCTGTGATCAGTCTATATATAGTATTGGAGTATTATATATACATAGTACAGGGCTCTGTGATCAGTATATATATAGTATTGGAGTATTATATATACATAGTACAGGGCTCTGTGATCAGTATACATATAGTATTGGAGTATTATATATACATAGTACAGGGCTCTGTGATCAGTATATATATAGTATTGGAGTATTATATATACATAGTACAGGGCTCTGTGATCAGTATATATATATATAGTATTGGAGTATATATATATACATAGTACAGGGCTCTGTGATCAGTATATATATAGTATTGGAGTATTATATATACATAGTACAGGGCTCTGTGCTCAGTTATATATATTTATATCTAGTATTGGATTATTATGTATACATAGTACAGGGCTCTGTGATCAGTATATATATAGTATTGGAGTATTATATATACATAGTACAGGGCTCTGTGATCAGTATAATATAGTATTGTAGTATTATATATACATAGTACAGGGCTCTGTGATCAGTATATATATAGTATTGGAGTATTATATATACATAGTACAGGGCTCTGTGATCAGTATATATATAGTATTGGAGTATTATATATACATAGTACAGGGCTCTGTGATCAGTATATATATAGTATTGGAGTATTATATATACATAGTACAGGGCTCTGTGATCAGTATATATATAGTATTGGAGTATTATATATACATAGTACAGGGCTCTGTGATCAGTATATATATATAGTATTGGAGTATTATATATACATAGTACAGGGCTCTGTGATCAGTATATATATAGTATTGGAGTATTATATATACATAGTACAGGGCTCTGTGATCAGTATATATATATATAGTATTGGAGTATTATATATACATAGTACAGGGCTCTGTGATCAGTATATATAGTATTGGAGTATTATATATACATAGTACAGGGCTCTGTGATCAGTATATATTATAGTATTGGAGTATTATATATACATAGTACAGGGCTCTGTGATCAGTATATATAGTATTGGAGTATTATATATACATAGTACAGGGCTCTGTGATCAGTTATATATATAGTATTGGAGTATTATATATACATAGTTACAGGGCTCTGTGATCAGTATATATATATATAGTATTGGAGTATATAATTACATATACATAGTACAGGGCTCTGTGGTCAGTATATATAGTATTGGAGTATTATATATACATAGTACAGAGCTCTGTGATCAGTATATATATATAGTATTGGAGTATTATATATACATAGTACAGGGCTCTGTGATCAGTATATATATAGTATTGGAGTATTATATATACATAGTACAGGGCTCTGTGCTCAGTATATATATATTTATATCTAGTATTGGATTATTATGTATACATAGTACAGGGCTCTGTGATCAGTATATATTATAGTATTGGAGTATTATATATACATAGTACAGGGCTCTGTGATCAGTATATATATAGTATTGGAGTATTATATATACATAGTACAGGGCTCTGTGATCAGTATATATATAGTATTGGAGTATTATATATACATAGTACAGGGCTCTGTGATCAGTATATATATAATAGTATTTGGAGTATTATATATACATAGTACAGGGCTCTGTGATCAGTATATATATAGTATTGGAGTATTATATATACATAGTACAGGGCTCTGTGATCAGTATATATATAGTATTGGAGTATTATATATACATAGTACAGGCTCTGTGATCAGTATATATATAGTTATTGGAGTATTATATATACATAGTACAGGGCTCTGTGATCAGTATATATAAGTATTGCAGTATTATATATACATAGTACAGGGCTCTGTGATCAGTAATATATATAGTATTGGATTATTATATATACATAGTACAGGGCTCTGTGATCAGTAATATATATTGTATTGGAGTATTATATATACATAGTACAGGGCTCTGTGATCAGTATATATAGTATTGGAGTATTATATATACATAGTACAGGGCTCTGTGATCAGTATATATATATATAGTATTGGAGTATTATATATACATAGTACAGGGCTCTGTGATCAGTATATATATAGTATTGGAGTATTATATATACATAGTACAGGGCTCTGTGATCAGTATATATATAGTATTGGAGTATTATATATACATAGTACAGGGCTCTGTGATCAGTATATATAGTATTGGAGTATTATATATACATAGTACAGGGCTCTGTGATCAGTATATATACAGTATTGCAGTATTATATATACATAGTACAGGGGCTCTGTGATCAGTATATATATAGTATTGGATTATTATATATACATAGTACAGGGCTCTGTGATCAGTATATATATAGTATTGGAGTATTATATATACATAGTACAGGGCTCTGTGATCAGTATATATAGTATTGGAGTATTTATATATACATAGTACAGGGCTCTGTGATCAGTATATATATATAGTATTGGAGTATTATATATACATAGTACAGGGCTCTGTGATCAGTATATATATAGTATTGGAGTATTATATATACATAGTACAGGGCTCTGTGATCAGTATATATATAGTATTGGAGTATTATATATACATAGTACAGGGCTCTGTGATCAGTATATATAGTATTGGAGTATTATATATACATAGTACAGGGCTCTGTGATCAGTATATATAGTATTGGAGTATTACATATACATAGTACAGGGCTCTGTGGTCAGTATATATATAGTATTGGAGTATTATATATACATAGTACAGGGCTCTGTGATCAGTATATATATATATATATATATATATATATATAGTATTGGAGTATTATATATACATAGTACAGGGCTCTGTGATCAGTATATATAGTATTGGAGTATTATATATACATAGTACAGGGCTCTGTGATCAGTATATATATAGTATTGGAGTATTATATATACATAGTACAGGCTCTGTGATCATTATATAAAGTATTGGAGTATTATATATACATAGTACAGGGCTCTGTGATCAGTATATATATAGTATTGGAGTATTATATATACATAGTACAGGGCTCTGTGATCAGTAATATATATAGTATTGGAGTATATAATTACATATACATAGTACAGGGCTCTGTGGTCAGTATATATAGTATTGGAGTATTATATATACATAGTACAGGGCTCTGTGATCAGTATATATAGTATTGGAGTATTATATATACATAGTACAGGGCTCTGTGATCAGTATATATAGTATTGGAGTACTATATATACATAGTACAGGGCTCTGTGATCAGTATATATATAGTATTGGAGTATTATATATACATAGTACAGGGTTCTGTGATCAGTATATATATATAGTATTGGAGTATAATATATACATAGTACAGGGCTCTGTGATCAGTATATATAGTATTGGAGTATTATATATACATAGTACAGGGCTCTGTGATCAGTATATATATATAGTATTGGAGTATTATAATATACATAGTACAGGGCTCTGTGATCAGTATATATAGTATTGGAGTATTATATATAGCATGAGTACAGGGCTCTGTGATCAGTATATATATAGTAGTGGAGTATTATATATACATAGTACAGGGCTCTGTGATCAGTATATATAGTATTGGAGTATTATATATACATAGTACAGGGCTCTGTGATCAGTATATATATAGTATTGGAGTATATAATTATATATACATAGTACAGGGCTCTGTGATCAGTATATATATAGTATTGGAGTATTATATATACATAGTACAGGGCTCTGTGATCAGTATATATAGTATTGGAGTATTATATATACATAGTACAGGGCTCTGTGATCAGTATATATATAGTATTGGAGTATTATATATACATAGTACAGGGCTCTGTGATCAGTATATATATAGTATTGGAGTATTATATATACATAGTACAGGGCTCTGTGATCAGTATATGTAGTATTGGAGTATTATATATACATAGTACAGGGCTCTGTGATCAGTATATATATATAGTATTGGAGTATTATATATACATAGTACAGGGCTCTGTGATCAGTATATATATATAGTATTGGAGTATTATATATATCATAGTACAGGGCTCTGTGATCAGTATATATATATATATAGTATTGGATTATTATGTATACATAGTACAGGGCTCTGTGATCAGTATATATATAGTATTGGAGTATATAATTACATATACATAGTACAGGGCTCTGTGATCAGTATATATATAGTATTGGAGTATTATATATACATAGTACAGGGCTCTGTGATCAGTATATATATAGTATTGGAGTATTATATATACATAGTACAGGGCTCTGTGGTCAGTATATATATTGTTACGCCGAGCGCTCCGGGTCCTCGCTCCTCCCCGGAGCGCTCGCTACACTCTCTCCGCTGCAGCGCTCCGGTCAGATCCACTGACCCGGGGCGCTGCGATTCTGCTTCCAGCCGGGATGCGATTCGCGAAGCGGGTAGCGCCCGCTCGCGATGCGCACCCCGGCTCCCGTACCTGACTCGCTCTCCCTCGGTCCTGTCCCGGCGCGCGCGGCCCCGCTCCCTAGGGCGCGCGCGCGCCGGGTCTTTGCGATTTAAAGGGCCACTGCGCCGCTGATTGGCGCAGTGATTCCAATTAGTGTCTTCACCTGTGCACTTCCTATATCACCTCACTTCCCCTGCACTTCCCTGCCGGATCTTGTTGCCATCGTGCCAGTGAAAGCGTTTCCTTGTGTGTTCCTAGCCTGTGTTCCAGACCTCCTGCCGTTGCCCCTGACTACGATCCTTGCTGCCTGCCCCGACCTTCTGCTACGTCCGACCTTGCTTCTGTCTACTCCCTTGTACCGCGCCTATCTTCAGCAGCCAGAGAGGTGAGCCGTTGCTAGTGGATACGACCTGGTCACTACCGCCGCAGCAAGACCATCCCGCTTTGCGGCGGGCTCTGGTGAAAACCAGTAGTGACTTAGAACCGATCCACTAGCACGGTCCACGCCAATCCCTCTCTGGCACAGAGGATCCACTACCCGCCAGCCGGCATCGTGACAGTAGATCCGGCCATGGATCCCGCTGAAGTTCCTCTGCCAGTTGTCGCTGACCTCACCACGGTGGTCGCCCAGCAGTCACAACAGATAGCGCAACAAGGCCAACAGCTGTCTCAACTGACCGTTATGCTACAACAGTTACTACCACAGCTTCAGCAATCATCTCCTCCGCCAGCTCCTGCACCTCCTCCGCAGCGAGTGGCCGCTTCTGGTCTACGACTATCCTTGCCGGATAAATTTGATGGGGACTCTAAGTTTTGCCGTGGCTTTCTTTCCCAATGTTCCCTGCATCTGGAGATGATGTCGGACCTGTTTCCCACTGAAAGGTCTAAGGTGGCTTTCGTAGTCAGCCTTCTGTCCGGAAAAAGCTCTGTCATGGGCCACACCGCTCTGGGACCGCAATGACCCCGTCACTGCCTCTATACACTCCTTCTTCTCGGAAATCCGAAGTGTCTTTGAGGAACCTGCCCGAGCCTCTTCTGCTGAGACTGCCCTGTTGAACCTGGTCCAGGGTAATTCTTCCGTTGGCGAGTACGCCATACAATTCCGTACTCTTGCTTCAGAATTGTCCTGGAATAATGAGGCCCTCTGCGCGACCTTTAAAAAGGCCTATCCAGCAACATTAAAGATGTCTGCCGCACGAGAAATTCCTGCTAATCTACATGAACTTATTCACCTAGCCACTCGCATTGACATGCGTTTTTTCCGAAAGGCGTCAGGAGCTCCGCCAAGATATGGACTCTGTTCGCACGAGGCGTTTCTTCTCCTCGGCTCCTCTCTCCTCTGGTCCCCTGCAATCTGTTCCTGTGCCTCCCGCCGTGGAGGCTATGCAGGTCGACCGGTCTCGCCTGACACCTCAAGAGAGGACACGACGCCGCATGGAGAACCTCTGCCTGTACTGTGCTAGTACCGAACACTTCCTGAGGGATTGTCCTATCCGTCCTCCCCGCCTGGAAAGACGTACGCTGACTCCGCACAAAGGTGAGACAGTCCTTGATGTCTACTCTGCTTCTCCACGTCTTACTGTGCCTGTGCGGATGTCTGCCTCTGCCTTCTCCTTCTCTACCGTGGCCTTCTTGGACTCTGGATCTGCAGGAAATTTTATTTTGGCCTCTCTCGTCAACAGGTTCAACATCCCAGTGACCAGTCTCGCCAGACCCCTTTACATCAATTGTGTAAACAATGAAAGATTGGACTGTACCATACGTTTCCGCACGGAGCCCCTTCTAATGTGCATCGGATCTCATCACGAGAGGATTGAACTTTTGGTCCTCCCCAATTGCACCTCGGAAATTCTCCTTGGACTTCCCTGGCTTCAACTTCATTCCCCAACCCTGGATTGGTCCACTGGGGAGATCAAGAGTTGGGGGCCCTCTTGTTCCAAGGACTGTCTAAGACCGGTTCCAGTAAACCTTGCCGTGACTCTGTGGTTCCCTCAGTAACCGGTCTCCCTAAGGCCTATATGGACTTCGCGGATGTTTTCTGCAAAAAACAAGCTGAGACTCTACCTCCTCACAGGCCTTATGATTGCCCTATCGACCTCCTCCCGGGTACTACTCCACCCCGGGGCAGAATTTATCACCTCTCTCTGCCCCAGAGACTCTTGCCATGTCTGAGTATGTCCAGGAAAATTTAAAAAAGGGCTTTATCCGTAAATCCTCCTCTCCTGCCGGAGCTGGATTTTTCTTTGTGTCCAAAAAAGATGGCTCCCTACGTCCTTGCATTGACTACCGCGGTCTTAATAAAATCACGGTTAAGAACCGCTACCCCCTACCCCTCATCTCTGAACTCTTTGATCGCCTCCAAGGTGCCCACATCTTTACTAAATTGGACTTAAGAGGCGCCTATAACCTCATCCGCATCAGAGAGGGGGATGAGTGGAAAACGGCGTTTAACACCAGAGATGGACACTTTGAGTATCTGGTCATGCCCTTTGGCCTGTGCAACGCCCCTGCTGTCTTCCAAGACTTTGTCAATGAAATTTTTCGTGATCTGCTATACTCCTGTGTTGTTGTATATCTGGACGATATCCTAATTTTTTCTGCCAATCTAGAAGAACACCGCCAGCATGTCCGTATGGTTCTTCAGAGACTTCGTGACAATCAACTCTATGCCAAAATTGAGAAATGTCTGTTTGAATGCCAATCTCTTCCTTTCCTAGGATATTTGGTCTCTGGCCAGGGACTACAAATGGATCCAGACAAACTCTCTGCCGTCTTAGATTGGCCACGCCCCTCCGGACTCCGTGCTATCCAACGCTTTTTGGGGTTCGCCAATTATTACAGGCAATTTATTCCACATTTTTCTACCGTTGTGGCTCCTATCGTGGCTTTAACCAAAAAAAATGCCGATCCCAAGTCGTGGCCTCCTCAAGCGGAAGACGCCTTTAAACGACTCAAGTCTGCCTTTTCTTCGGCTCCCGTGCTCTCCAGACCTGACCCTTCCAAACCCTTCCTATTGGAGGTTGATGCCTCCTCAGTGGGAGCTGGAGCTGTTCTTTTACAAAAAAATTCTTCCGGGCATGCTGTCACTTGTGGTTTTTTTTCTAGGACCTTCTCTCCGGCGGAGAGGAACTACTCCATCGGGGATCGAGAGCTTCTAGCCATTAAATTAGCACTTGAGGAATGGAGGCATCTGCTGGAGGGATCAAGATTTCCAGTTATTATTTACACCGACCACAAGAACCTCTCCTACCTCCAGTCTGCCCAACGGCTGAATCCTCGCCAGGCCCGGTGGTCTCTGTTCTTTGCCCGATTTAATTTTGAGATTCACTTTCGTCCTGCCGATAAGAACATTAGGGCCGATGCTCTCTCTCGTTCCTCGGATGCCTCAGAAGTTGAACTCTCTCCGCAACACATCATTCCACCTGACTGCCTGATTTCCACTTCTCCTGCCTTCATCAGGCAAACTCCTCCAGGAAAGACCTTTGTTTCTCCACGCCAACGCCTCGGAATCCTCAAATGGGGTCACTCCTCCCATCTCGCAGGTCATGTGGGCATCAAGAAATCTGTGCAACTCATCTCCCGCTTCTATTGGTGGCCGACTCTGGAGACGGATGTTGTGGACTTTGTGCGAGCCTGCACTATCTGTGCCCGGGATAAGACTCCTCGCCAGAAGCCCGCTGGTTTTCTTCATCCCCTGCCTGTCCCCGAACAGCCTTGGTCTCTGATTGGTATGGATTTTATTACTGATTTACCCCCTTCCCGTGGCAACACTGTTATTTGGGTGGTCGTTGATCGATTCTCCAAAATGGCACATTTCATCCCTCTTCCTGGTCTTCCTTCAGCGCCTCAGTTGGCTAAACAATTTTTTGTACACATTTTTCGTCTTCACGGATTGCCTACGCAGATCGTCTCGGATAGAGGCGTCCAATTCGTGTCTAAATTCTGGAGGGCTCTCTGTAAACAACTCAAGATTAAATTAAATTTTTCTTCTGCTTATCATCCTCAATCCAATGGACAAGTAGAAAGAATTAACCAAGTCTTGGGTGATTATTTGCGACATTTTGTTTCCTCCCGCCAGGATGACTGGGCAGATCTCCTTCCATGGGCCGAATTCTCGTATAACTTCAGAGTCTCTGAATCTTCCTCCAAATCCCCATTTTTCGTGGTGTACGGCCGTCACCCTCTTCCCCCCCTCCCTACCCCCTTGCCCTCTGGTTTGCCCGCTGTGGATGAAATTTCTCGTGACCTTTCCATTATATGGAGAGAGACCCAAAATTCTCTCCTACAGGCTTCATCACGCATGAAGAGGTTCGCGGATAAGAAAAGAAGAGCTCCTCCCGTTTTTTCCCCTGGAGACAAGGTATGGCTCTCCGCTAAATATGTCCGCTTCCGTGTCCCTAGCTACAAGTTGGGACCACGCTATCTTGGTCCTTTCAAAATTTTGTGCCAGATTAATCCTGTCTCTTATAAACTTCTTCTTCCTCCTTCTCTTCGTATCCCTAATGCCTTTCACGTCTCTCTTCTTAAACCACTCATCCTCAACCGTTTTTCTCCCAAATCTGTTCCTCCCACTCCTGTTTCCGGCTCCTCGGACATCTTCTCTGTCAAAGAGATCTTAGCCTCTAAAAAGGTCAGAGGGAAAACTTTTTTTCTAGTGGACTGGGAGGGTTGTGGTCCTGAAGAGAGATCCTGGGAACCTGAGGACAACATCCTAGACAAAAGTCTGCTCCTCAGGTTCTCAGGCCCTAAAAAGAGGGGGAGACCCAAGGGGGGGGGTACTGTTACGCCGAGCGCTCCGGGTCCCCGCTCCTCCCCGGAGCGCTCGCTACACTCTCTCCGCTGCAGCGCTCCGGTCAGATCCACTGACCCGGGGCGCTGCGATTCTGCTTCCAGCCGGGATGCGATTCGCGATGCGGGTAGCGCCCGCTCGCGATGCGCACCCCGGCTCCCGTACCTGACTCGCTCTCCCTCGGTCCTGTCCCGGCGCGCGCGGCCCCGCTCCCTAGGGCGCGCGCGCGCCGGGTCTTTGCGATTTAAAGGGCCACTGCGCCGCTGATTGGCGCAGTGATTCCAATTAGTGTCTTCACCTGTGCACTTCCCTATATCACCTCACTTCCCCTGCACTTCCCTGCCGGATCTTGTTGCCTTAGTGCCAGTGAAAGCGTTTCCTTGTGTGTTCCTAGCCTGTGTTCCAGACCTCCTGCCGTTGCCCCTGACTACGATCCTTGCTGCCTGCCCCGACCTTCTGCTACGTCCGACCTTGCTTCTGTCTACTCCCTTGTACCGCGCCTATCTTCAGCAGCCAGAGAGGTTGAGCCGTTGCTAGTGGATACGACCTGGTCACTACCGCCGCTGCAAGACCATCCCGCTTTGCGGCGGGCTCTGGTGAAAACCAGTAGTGACTTAGAACCGATCCACTAGCACGGTCCACGCCAATCCCTCTCTGGCACAGAGGATCCACTACCCGCCAGCCGGCATCGTGACATATATATAGTATTGGAGTATTATATATACATAGTACAGGGTTCTGTGATCAGTATATATATATATAGTATTGGAGTATTATATATACATAGTACAGGGCTCTGTGATCAGTATATATATAGTATTGGAGTATTATATATACATAGTACAGGGCTCTGTGATCAGTATATATATAGTATTGGAGTATTATATATACATAGTACAGGGCTCTGTGATCAGTATATATAGTATTGGAGTATTATATATACATAGTACAGGGCTCTGTGATCAGTATATATATAGTATTGGAGTATTATATATACATAGTACAGGGCTCTGTGATCAGTATATATATAGTATTGGAGTATTATATATACATAGTACAGGGCTCTGTGATCAGTATATATATAGTATTGGAGTATTATATATACATAGTACAGGGCTCTGTGATCAGTATATATATAGTATTGGAGTATTATATATACATAGTACAGGGCTCTGTGATCAGTATATATATAGTATTGGAGTATTATATATACATAGTACAGGGCTCTGTGATCAGTATATATATAGTATTGGAGTATTATATATACATAGTACAGGGCTCTGTGATCAGTATATATATATAGTATTGGAGTATTATATATACATAGTACAGGGCTCTGTGATCAGTATATATAGTATTGGAGTATTATATATACATAGTACAGGGCTCTGTGATCAGTATATATATAGTATTGGAGTATTATATATACATAGTACAGGGCTCTGTGATCAGTATATATATAGTATTGGAGTATTATATATACATAGTACAGGGCTCTGTGATCAGTATATATATAGTATTGGAGTATTATATATACATAGTACAGGGCTCTGTGATCAGTATATATATATAGTATTGGAGTATTATATATACATAGTACAGGGCTCTGTGATCAGTATATATATATAGTATTGGAGTATTATATATACATAGTACAGGGCTCTGTGGTCAGTATATATAGTATTGGAGTATTATATATACATAGTACAGGGCTCTCTGATCAGTATATATATAGTATTGGAGTATTATATATACATAGTACAGGGCTCTGTGATCAGTATATATATATAGTATTGGAGTATTATATATACATAGTACAGGGCTCTGTGATCAGTATATATATAGTATTGGAGTATTATATATACATAGTACAGGGCTCTGTGATCAGTATATATATAGTATTGGAGTATTATATATACATAGTACAGGGCTCTGTGATCAGTATATATATAGTATTGGAGTATTATATATACATAGTACAGGGCTCTGTGATCAGTATATATAGTATTGGAGTATTATATATACATAGTACAGGGCTCTGTGATCAGTATATATATAGTATTGGAGTATTATATATACATAGTACAGGGCTCTGTGATCAGTATATTATAGTATTGGAGTATTATATATACATAGTACAGGGCTCTGTGATCAGTATATATATAGTATTGGAGTATTATGTATACATAGTACAGGGCTCTGTGATGTGATCAGTATATATAGTATTGGAGTATTATATATACATAGTACAGGGCTCTGTGATCAGTATATATATAGTATTGGAGTATTATATATACATAGTACAGGGCTCTGTGATCAGTATATATATATAGTATTGGAGTATTATATATACATAGTACAGGGCTCTGTGATCAGTATATATATAGTATTGGAGTATATAATTATATATACATAGTACAGGGCTCTGTGATCAGTATATATAGTATTGGAGTATTATATATACATAGTACAGGGCTCTGTGATCAGTATATATAGTTTTGGAGTATTATATATTCATAGTACAGGGCTCTGTGATCAGTATATATAGTATTGGAGTATTATATATACATAGTACAGGGCTCTGTGATCAGTATATATATATAGTATTGGAGTATTATATATACATAGTACAGGGCTCTGTGATCAGTATATATAGTATTGGAGTATTATATATACATAGTACAGGGCTCTGTGATCAGTATATATATAGTATTGGAGTATTATATATACATAGTACAGGGCTCTGTGATCAGTATATATAGTATTGGAGTATTATATATACATAGTACAGGGCTCTGTGATCAGTATATATATAGTATTGGAGTATTATATATACATAGTACAGGGCTCTGTGATCAGTATATATATATAGTATTGGAGTATATAATTACATATACATAGTACAGGGCTCTGTGGTCAGTATATATAGTATTGGAGTATTATATATACATAGTACAGGGCTCTGTGATCAGTATATATATAGTATTGGAGTATTATATATACATAGTACAGGGCTCTGTGATCAGTATATATATAGTATTGGAGTATATAATTACATATACATAGTACAGGGCTCTGTGGTCAGTATATATAGTATTGGAGTATTATATATACATAGTACAGGGCTCTGTGATCAGTATATATATAGTATTGGAGTATTATATATACATAGTACAGGGCTCTGTGATCAGTATATATATAGTATTGGAGTATTATATATACATAGTACAGGGCTCTGTGATCAGTATATATATATAGTATTGGAGTATTATATATACATAGTACAGGGCTCTGTGATCAGTATATATATATAGTATTGGAGTATTATATATACATAGTACAGGGCTCTGTGGTCAGTATATATAGTATTGGAGTATTATATATACATAGTACAGGGCTCTGTGATCAGTATATATATAGTATTGGAGTATTATATATACATAGTACAGGGCTCTGTGATCAGTATATATATATAGTATTGGAGTATTATATATACATAGTACAGGGCTCTGTGATCAGTATATATATATAGTATTGGAGTATTATATATACATAGTACAGGGCTCTGTGATCAGTATATATATAGTATTGGAGTATTATATATACATAGTACAGGGCTCTGTGATCAGTATATATATATAGTATTGGAGTATTATATATACATAGTACAGGGCTCTGTGATCAGTATATATAGTATTGGAGTATTATATATACATAGTACAGGGCTCTGTGATCAGTATATATTATAGTATTGGAGTATTATATATACATAGTACAGGGCTCTGTGATCAGTATATATAGTATTGGAGTATTATATATACATAGTACAGGGCTCTGTGATCAGTATATATATAGTATTGGAGTATTATATATACATAGTACAGGGCTCTGTGATCAGTATATATAGTATTGGAGTATTATATATACATAGTACAGGGCTCTGTGATCAGTATATATATAGTATTGGAGTATTATATATACATAGTACAGGGCTCTGTGATCAGTATATATATATAGTATTGGAGTATTATATATACATAGTACAGGGCTCTGTGATCAGTATATATATAGTATTGGAGTATATATTATATATACATAGTACAGGGCTCTGTGATCAGTATATATATAGTATTGGAGTATTATATATACATAGTACAGGGCTCTGTGATCAGTATATATAGTTTTGGAGTATTATATATTCATAGTACAGGGCTCTGTGATCAGTATATATAGTATTGGAGTATTATATATACATAGTACAGGGCTCTGTGATCAGTATATATATAGTATTGGAGTATTATATATACATAGTACAGGGCTCTGTGATCAGTATATATAGTATTGGAGTATTATATATACATAGTACAGGGCTCTGTGATCAGTATATATATAGTATTGGAGTATTATATATACATAGTACAGGGCTCTGTGATCAGTATATATAGTATTGGAGTATTATATATACATAGTACAGGGCTCTGTGATCAGTATATATATAGTATTGGAGTATTATATATACATAGTACAGGGCTCTGTGATCAGTATATATATATAGTATTGGAGTATATATTACATATACATAGTACAGGGCTCTGTGGTCAGTATATATAGTATTGGAGTATTATATATACATAGTACAGGGCTCTGTGATCAGTATATATATAGTATTGGAGTATTATATATACATAGTACAGGGCTCTGTGATCAGTATATATATAGTATTGGAGTATATAATTACATATACATAGTACAGGGCTCTGTGGTCAGTATATATAGTATTGGAGTATTATATATACATAGTACAGGGCTCTGTGATCAGTATATATATATAGTATTGGAGTATTATATATACATAGTACAGGGCTCTGTGGTCAGTATATATAGTATTTGAGTATTATATATACATAGTACAGGGCTCTGTGATCAGTATATATATAGTATTGGAGTATTATATATACATAGTACAGGGCTCTGTGATCAGTATATATATATAGTATTGGATTATTATGTATACATAGTACAGGGCTCTGTGATCAGTATATATATAGTATTGGAGTATTATATATACATAGTACAGGGCTCTGTGATCAGTATATATATAGTATTGGAGTATATAATTACATATACATAGTACAGGGCTCTGTGGTCAGTATATATAGTATTGGAGTATTATATATACATAGTACAGGGCTCTGTGATCAGTATATATATATAGTATTGGAGTATTATATATACATAGTACAGGGCTCTGTGGTCAGTATATATAGTATTTGAGTATTATATATACATAGTACAGGGCTCTGTGATCAGTATATATATAGTATTGGAGTATTATATATACATAGTACAGGGCTCTGTGATCAGTATATATATATAGTATTGGATTATTATGTATACATAGTACAGGGCTCTGTGATCAGTATATATATAGTATTGGAGTATTATATATACATAGTACAGGGCTCTGTGGTCAGTATATATATAGTATTGGAGTATTATATATACATAGTACAGGGCTCTGTGATCAGTATATATATAGTATTGGAGTATTATATATACATAGTACAGGGCTCTGTGATCATTATATATAGTATTGGAGTATTATATATACATAGTACAGGGCTCTGTGATCAGTATATATATAGTATTGGAGTATTATATATACATAGTACAGGGCTCTGTGATCAGTATATATATATAGTATTGGAGTATATAATTACATATACATAGTACAGGGCTCTGTGGTCAGTATATATAGTATTGGAGTATTATATATACATAGTACAGGGCTCTGTGATCAGTATATATAGTATTGGAGTATTATATATACATAGTACAGGGCTCTGTGATCAGTATATATAGTATTGGAGTACTATATATACATAGTACAGGGCTCTGTGATCAGTATATATATAGTATTGGAGTATTATATATACATAGTACAGGGTTCTGTGATCAGTATATATATAGTATTGGAGTATTATATATACATAGTACAGGGCTCTGTGATCAGTATATATAGTATTGGAGTATTATATATACATAGTACAGGGCTCTGTGATCAGTATATATATAGTATTGGAGTATTATATATACATAGTACAGGGCTCTGTGATCAGTATATATATAGTATTGGAGTATTATATATACATAGTACAGGGCTCTGTGATCAGTATATATAGTATTGGAGTATTACATATACATAGTACAGGGCTCTGTGATCAGTATATATACAGTATTGGAGTATTATATATACATAGTACAGGGCTCTGTGATCAGTATATATATAGTATTGGAGTATTATATATACATAGTACAGGGCTCTGTGATCAGTATATATATAGTATTGGAGTATTATATATACATAGTACAGGGCTCTGTGATCAGTATATATATATATAGTATAGGAGTATTATATATACATAGTACAGGGCTCTGTGATCAGTATATATATATATATATATATATATATAGTATAGGAGTATTATATATACATAGTACAGGGCTCTGTGATCAGTATATATATATATAGTATTGGATTATTATGTATACATAGTACAGGGCTCTGTGATCAGTATATATATAGTATTGGAGTATTATATATACATAGTACAGGGCTCTGTGATCAGTATATATATAGTATTGGAGTATTATATATACATAGTACAGGGCTCTGTGATCAGTATATATAGTATTGGAGTATTATATATACATAGTACAGGGCTCTGTGATCAGTCTATATATAGTATTGGAGTATTATATATACATAGTACAGGGCTCTGTGATCAGTATATATATAGTATTGGAGTATTATATATACATAGTACAGGGCTCTGTGATCAGTATATATATAGTATTGGAGTATTATATATACATAGTACAGGGCTCTGTGATCAGTATATATATAGTATTGGAGTATTATATATACATAGTACAGGGCTCTGTGATCAGTATATATATAGTATTGGAGTATTATATATACATAGTACAGGGCTCTGTGATCAGTATATATATAGTATTGGAGTATTATATATACATAGTACAGGGCTCTGTGCTCAGTATATATGTTTATATCTAGTATTGGATTATTATGTATACATAGTACAGGGCTCTGTGATCAGTATATATATAGTATTGGAGTATTATATATACATAGTACAGGGCTCTGTGATCAGTATATATATAGTATTGTAGTATTATATATACATAGTACAGGGCTCTGTGATCAGTATATATATAGTATTGGAGTATTATATATACATAGTACAGGGCTCTGTGATCAGTATATATATAGTATTGGAGTATTATATATACATAGTACAGGGCTCTGTGATCAGTATATATATAGTATTGGAGTATTATATATACATAGTACAGGGCTCTGTGATCAGTATATATATAGTATTGGAGTATTATATATACATAGTACAGGGCTCTGTGATCAGTATATATATATAGTATTGGAGTATTATATATACATAGTACAGGGCTCTGTGATCAGTATATATATAGTATTGGAGTATTATATATACATAGTACAGGGCTCTGTGATCAGTATATATATATAGTATTGGAGTATTATATATACATAGTACAGGGCTCTGTGATCAGTATATATAGTATTGGAGTATTATATATACATAGTACAGGGCTCTGTGATCAGTATATATATAGTATTGGAGTATTATATATACATAGTACAGGGCTCTGTGATCAGTATATATAGTATTGGAGTATTATATATACATAGTACAGGGCTCTGTGATCAGTATATATATAGTATTGGAGTATTATATATACATAGTACAGGGCTCTGTGATCAGTATATATATATATAGTATTGGAGTATATAATTACATATACATAGTACAGGGCTCTGTGGTCAGTATATATAGTATTGGAGTATTATATATACATAGTACAGGGCTCTGTGATCAGTATATATATATAGTATTGGAGTATTATATATACATAGTACAGGGCTCTGTGATCAGTATATATATAGTATTGGAGTATTATATATACATAGTACAGGGCTCTGTGATCAGTATATATATAGTATTGGAGTATTATTATACATAGTACAGGGCTCTGTGATCAGTATATATATAGTATTGGAGTATTATATATACATAGTACAGGGCTCTGTGATCAGTATATATATATAGTATTGGAGTATTATATATACATAGTACAGGGCTCTGTGATCAGTATATATATAGTATTGGAGTATTATATATACATAGTACAGGGCTCTGTGATCAGTATATATATAGTATTGGAGTATTATATATACATAGTACAGGGCTCTGTGATCAGTATATATATATAGTATTGGAGTATTATATATACATAGTACAGGGCTCTGTGATCAGTATATATAGTATTGGAGTATTATATATACATAGTACAGGGCTCTGTGCTCAGTATATATATATATCTAGTATTGGATTATTATGTATACATAGTACAGGGCTCTGTGATCAGTATATATATAGTATTGGAGTATTATATATACATAGTACAGGGCTCTGTGATCAGTATATATATAGTATTGGAGTATTATATATACATAGTACAGGGCTCTGTGATCAGTATATATATAGTATTGGAGTATTATATATACATAGTACAGGGCTCTGTGATCAGTATATATATAGTATTGGAGTATTATATATACATAGTACAGGGCTCTGTGATCAGTATATATATAGTATTGGAGTATTATATATACATAGTACAGGGCTCTGTGATCAGTATATATATAGTATTGGAGTATTATATATACATAGTACAGGGCTCTGTGATCAGTATATATAGTATTGGAGTATTATATATACATAGTACAGGGCTCTGTGATCAGTATATATATATATAGTATTGGAGTATTATATATACATAGTACAGGGCTCTGTGATCAGTATATATATAGTATTGGAGTATTATATATACATAGTACAGGGCTCTGTGATCAGTATATATATAGTATTGGAGTATTATATATACATAGTACAGGGCTCTGTGATCAGTATATATAGTATTGGAGTATTATATATACATAGTACAGGGCTCTGTGATCAGTATATATAGTATTGGAGTATTATATATACATAGTACAGGGCTCTGTGATCAGTATATATATAGTATTGGAGTATTATATATACATAGTACAGGGCTCTGTGATCAGTATATATATATAGTATTGGAGTATTATATATACATAGTACAGGGCTCTGTGATCAGTATATATATAGTATTGGAGTATTATATATACATAGTACAGGGCTCTGTGATCAGTATATATATAGTATCTAGTATTTATATTATACATAGTACAGGGCTCTGTGATCAGTATATATATAGTATTGGAGTATTATATATACATAGTACAGGGCTCTGTGATCAGTATATATATAGTATTGGAGTATTATATATACATAGTACAGGGCTCTGTGATCAGTATATATATATTATAGTATTGGAGTATTATATATACATAGTACAGGGCTCTGTGATCAGTATATATATAGTATTGGAGTATTATATATACATAGTACAGGGCTCTGTGATCAGTATATAGATATATAAAGTATATATATATATATAGTATTGGAGTATTATATATACATAGTACAGGGCTCTGTGATCAGTATATATAGTATTGGAGTATTATATATACATAGTACAGGGC
This sequence comes from Hyla sarda, assembly GCF_029499605.1. Taxonomy (NCBI): domain Eukaryota; kingdom Metazoa; phylum Chordata; class Amphibia; order Anura; family Hylidae; genus Hyla; species Hyla sarda. The sequence continues at coordinate 20,068 of NW_026609833.1, forward strand.
TCTGTGATCAGTATATATATAGTATTGGAGTATTATATATACATAGTACAGGGCTCTGTGATCAGTTATATATAGTATTGGAGTATTATATATACATAGTACAGGGCTCTGTGATCAGTATATATATAGTATTGGAGTATTATATATACATAGTACAGGGCTCTGTGATCAGTATATATATAGTATTGGAGTATTAATACATATACATAGTACAGGGCTCTGTGGTCAGTATATATAGTATTGGAGTATTATATATACATAGTACAGGGCTCTGTGATCAGTATATATAGTATTGGAGTACTATATATACATAGTACAGGGCTCTGTGATCAGTATATATATAGTATTGGAGTATTATATATACATAGTACAGGGCTCTGTGATCAGTATATATATATAGTATTGGAGTATTATATATACATAGTACAGGGCTCTGTGATCAGTATATATATAGTATTGGAGTATTATATATACATAGTACAGGGCTCTGTGATCAGTATATATATATATAGTATTGGAGTATTATATATACATAGTACAGGGCTCTGTGATCAGTATATATAGTATTGGAGTATTATATATACATAGTACAGGGCTCTGTGATCAGTATATATATAGTATTGGAGTTATACATAGTACAGGGCTCTGTGATCAGTATATATAGTATTGGAGTATTATATATACATAGTACAGGGCTCTGTGATCAGTATATATATAGTATTGGAGTATATATTATATACATAGTACAGGGCTCTGTGATCAGTATATATATAGTATTGGAGTATTATATATACATAGTACAGGGCTCTGTGATCAGTATATATAGTATTGGAGTATTATATATACATAGTACAGGGCTCTGTGATCAGTATATATATAGTATTGGAGTATTATATATACATAGTACAGGGCTCTGTGATCAGTATATATAGTATTGGAGTATTATATATACATAGTACAGGGCTCTGTGATCAGTATATATATAGTATTGGAGTATTATATATACATAGTACAGGGCTCTGTGATCAGTATATATATATAGTATTGGAGTATTATATATACATAGTACAGGGCTCTGTGATCAGTATATATATATAGTATTGGAGTATTATATATACATAGTACAGGGCTCTGTGATCAGTATATATATAGTATTGGAGTATTATATATACATAGTACAGGGCTCTGTGATCAGTATATATATAGTATTGGAGTATTATATATACATAGTACAGGGCTCTGTGATCAGTATATATATAGTATTGGAGTATTATATATACATAGTACAGGGCTCTGTGATCAGTATATATATATAGTATTGGAGTATTATATATACATAGTACAGGGCTCTGTGATCAGTATATATAGTATTGGAGTATTATATATACATAGTACAGGGCTCTGTGGTCAGTATATATAGTATTGGAGTATTATATATACATAGTACAGGGCTCTGTGATCAGTATATATATAGTATTGGAGTATTATATATACATAGTACAGGGCTCTGTGATCAGTATATATAGTATTGGAGTATTATATATACATAGTACAGGGCTCTGTGATCAGTATATATATAGTATTGGAGTATTATATATACATAGTACAGGGCTCTGTGATCAGTATATATATAGTATTGGAGTATTATATATACATAGTACAGGGCTCTGTGATCAGTATATATATAGTATTGGAGTATTATATATACATAGTACAGGGCTCTGTGATCAGTATATATATAGTATTGGAGTATTATATATACATAGTACAGGGCTCTGTGATCAGTATATATATAGTATTGGAGTATTATATATACATAGTACAGGGCTCTGTGATCAGTATATATAGTATTGGAGTATTATATATACATAGTACAGGGCTCTGTGATCAGTATATATATAGTATTGGAGTATTATATATACATAGTACAGGGCTCTGTGATCAGTATATATATAGTATTGGAGTATTATATATACATAGTACAGGGCTCTGTGATCAGTATATATATAGTATTGGAGTATTATATATACATAGTACAGGGCTCTGTGATCAGTATATATATAGTATTGGAGTATTATATATACATAGTACAGGGCTCTGTGATCAGTATATATATAGTATTGGAGTATTATATATACATAGTACAGGGCTCTGTGATCAGTATATATATAGTATTGGAGTATTATATATACATAGTACAGGGCTCTGTGATCAGTATATATATAGTATTGGAGTATTATATATACATAGTACAGGGCTCTGTGATCAGTATATATATAGTATTGGAGTATTATATATACATAGTACAGGGCTCTGTGATCAGTATATATATAGTATTGGAGTATTATATATACATAGTACAGGGCTCTGTGATCAGTATATATATATAGTATTGGAGTATTATATATACATAGTACAGGGCTCTGTGATCAGTATATATAGTATTGGAGTATTATATATACATAGTACAGGGCTCTGTGATCAGTATATATATAGTATTGGAGTATTATATATACATAGTACAGGGCTCTGTGATCAGTATATATATAGTATTGGAGTATTATATATACATAGTACAGGGCTCTGTGATCAGTATATATATAGTATTGGAGTATTATATATACATAGTACAGGGCTCTGTGATCAGTATATATATAGTATTGGAGTATTATATATACATAGTACAGGGCTCTGTGATCAGTATATATATAGTATTGGAGTATTATATATACATAGTACAGGGCTCTGTGATCAGTATATATAGTATTGGAGTATTATATATACATAGTACAGGGCTCTGTGATCAGTATATATAGTATTGGAGTATTATATATACATAGTACAGGGCTCTGTGATCAGTATATATATAGTATTGGAGTATTATATATACATAGTACAGGGCTCTGTGATCAGTATATATATAGTATTGGAGTATTATATATACATAGTACAGGGCTCTGTGATCAGTATATATATAGTATTGGAGTATTATATATACATAGTACAGGGCTCTGTGATCAGTATATATAGTATTGGAGTATTATATATACATAGTACAGGGCTCTGTGATCAGTATATATATAGTATTGGAGTATTATATATACATAGTACAGGGCTCTGTGATCAGTATATATAGTATTGGAGTATTATATATACATAGTACAGGGCTCTGTGATCAGTATATATATAGTATTGGAGTATTATATATACATAGTACAGGGCTCTGTGATCAGTATATATATAGTATTGGAGTATTATATATACATAGTACAGGGCTCTGTGATCAGTATATATATAGTATTGGAGTATTATATATACATAGTACAGGGCTCTGTGATCAGTATATATATAGTATTGGAGTATTATATATACATAGTACAGGGCTCTGTGATCAGTATATATAGTATTGGAGTATTATATATACATAGTACAGGGCTCTGTGATCAGTATATATAGTATTGGAGTATTATATATACATAGTACAGGGCTCTGTGATCAGTATATATAGTATTGGAGTATTATATATACATAGTACAGGGCTCTGTGATCAGTATATATAGTATTGGAGTATTATATATACATAGTACAGGGCTCTGTGATCAGTATATATAGTATTGGAGTATTATATATACATAGTACAGGGCTCTGTGATCAGTATATATATAGTATTGGAGTATTATATATACATAGTACAGGGCTCTGTGATCAGTATATATAGTATTGGAGTATTATATATACATAGTACAGGGCTCTGTGATCAGTAA
>NW_026609834.1:0-23827 GCF_029499605.1 Hyla sarda
ATAGGACTGATCATCAGGACAGGACAAGATACTATACAGATGTGATGTGTTATCAGACACTACATTATATATATATATATAGGACTGATCATCAGGACAGAGGACAAGATACTATACAGATGTGATGTGTTATCAGACACTACATTATATATATATATATAGGACTGATCATCAGGACAGGACAAGATACTATACAGATGTGATGTGTTATCAGACACTACATTATATATATATATATAGGACTGATCATCAGGACAGGGACAAGATACTATACAGATGTGATGTGTTATCAGACACTACATTATATATATATATATAGGACTGATCATCAGGACAGAGGACAAGATACTATACAGATGTGATGTGTTATCAGACACTACATTATATATATATATATAGGACTGATCATCAGGACAGGACAAGATACTATACAGATGTGATGTGTTATCAGACACTACATTATATATATATATATAGGACTGATCATCAGGACAGGACAAGATACTATACAGATGTGATGTGTTATCAGACACTACATTATATATATATATATAGGACTGATCATCAGGACAGGACAAGATACTATACAGATGTGATGTGTTATCAGACACTACATTATATATATATATATAGGACTGATCATCAGGACAGGACAAGATACTATACAGATGTGATGTGTTATCAGACACTACATTATATATATATATATAGGACTGATCATCAGGACAGGACAAGATACTATACAGATGTGATGTGTTATCAGACACTACATATATATATATATATATAGGACTGATCATCAGGACAGAGGACAAGATACTATACAGATGTGATGTGTTATCAGACACTACATTATATATATATATATAGGACTGATCATCAGGACAGAGGACAAGATACTATACAGATGTGATGTGTTATCAGACACTACATTATATATATATATATAGGACTGATCATCAGGACAGGACAAGATACTATACAGATGTGATGTGTTATCAGACACTACATTATATATATATATATAGGACTGATCATCAGGACAAGGACAAGATACTATACAGATGTGATGTGTTATCAGACACTACATTATATATATATATATAGGACTGATCATCAGGACAGGACAAGATACTATACAGATGTGATGTGTTATCAGACACTACATTATATATATATATATAGGACTGATCATCAGGACAGGACAAGATACTATACAGATGTGATGTGTTATCAGACACTACATTATATATATATATATAGGACTGATCATCAGGACAAGGACAAGATACTATACAGATGTGATGTGTTATCAGACACTACATTATATATATATATATAGGACTGATCATCAGGACAGGGACAAGATACTATACAGATGTGATGTGTTATCAGACACTACATTATATATATATATATAGGACTGATCATCAGGACAGGACAAGATACTATACAGATGTGATGTGTTATCAGACACTACATTATATATATATATATAGGACTGATCATCAGGACAGGACAAGATACTATACAGATGTGATGTGTTATCAGACACTACATATATATATATATATATAGGACTGATCATCAGGACAGAGGACAAGATACTATACAGATGTGATGTGTTATCAGACACTACATTATATATATATATATAGGACTGATCATCAGGACAGGACAAGATACTATACAGATGTGATGTGTTATCAGACACTACATTATATATATATATATAGGACTGATCATCAGGACAGGACAAGATACTATACAGATGTGATGTGTTATCAGACACTACATTATATATATATATATAGGACTGATCATCAGGACAGAGACAAGATACTATACAGATGTGATGTGTTATCAGACACTACATTATATATATATATATAGGACTGATCATCAGGACAGGGACAAGATACTATACAGATGTGATGTGTTATCAGACACTACATTATATATATATATATAGGACTGATCATCAGGACAGGACAAGATACTATACAGATGTGATGTGTTATCAGACACTACATTATATATATATATATAGGACTGATCATCAGGACAGGGACAAGATACTATACAGATGTGATGTGTTATCAGACACTACATTATATATATATATATAGGACTGATCATCAGGACAGGACAAGATACTATACAGATGTGATGTGTTATCAGACACTACATTATATATATATATATAGGACTGATCATCAGGACAGGGACAAGATACTATACAGATGTGATGTGTTATCAGACACTACATTATATATATATATATAGGACTGATCATCAGGACAGAGACAAGATACTATACAGATGTGATGTGTTATCAGACACTACATTATATATATATATATAGGACTGATCATCAGGACAGGACAAGATACTATACAGATGTGATGTGTTATCAGACACTACATTATATATATATATATAGGACTGATCATCAGGACAGGACAAGATACTATACAGATGTGATGTGTTATCAGACACTACATTATATATATATATATAGGACTGATCATCAGGACAGGACAAGATACTATACAGATGTGATGTGTTATCAGACACTACATTATATATATATATATAGGACTGATCATCAGGACAGAGGACAAGATACTATACAGATGTGATGTGTTATCAGACACTACATTATATATATATATATAGGACTGATCATCAGGACAGGACAAGATACTATACAGATGTGATGTGTTATCAGACACTACATTATATATATATATATAGGACTGATCATCAGGACAGGGACAAGATACTATACAGATGTGATGTGTTATCAGACACTACATTATATATATATATATAGGACTGATCATCAGGACAGGACAAGATACTATACAGATGTGATGTGTTATCAGACACTACATTATATATATATATATAGGACTGATCATCAGGACAGGGACAAGATACTATACAGATGTGATGTGTTATCAGACACTACATTATATATATATATATAGGACTGATCATCAGGACAGGACAAGATACTATACAGATGTGATGTGTTATCAGACACTACATTATATATATATATATAGGACTGATCATCAGGACAGGACAAGATACTATACAGATGTGATGTGTTATCAGACACTACATTATATATATATATATAGGACTGATCATCAGGACAGGGACAAGATACTATACAGATGTGATGTGTTATCAGACACTACATTATATATATATATATAGGACTGATCATCAGGACAGGACAAGATACTATACAGATGTGATGTGTTATCAGACACTACATTATATATATATATATAGGACTGATCATCAGGACAGAGACAAGATACTATACAGATGTGATGTGTTATCAGACACTACATTATATATATATATATAGGACTGATCATCAGGACAGGACAAGATACTATACAGATGTGATGTGTTATCAGACACTACATTATATATATATATATAGGACTGATCATCAGGACAGGACAAGATACTATACAGATGTGATGTGTTATCAGACACTACATTATATATATATATATAGGACTGATCATCAGGACAGGACAAGATACTATACAGATGTGATGTGTTATCAGACACTACATTATATATATATATATAGGACTGATCATCAGGACAGAGGACAAGATACTATACAGATGTGATGTGTTATCAGACACTACATTATATATATATATATAGGACTGATCATCAGGACAGGGACAAGATACTATACAGATGTGATGTGTTATCAGACACTACATTATATATATATATATAGGACTGATCATCAGGACAGGACAAGATACTATACAGATGTGATGTGTTATCAGACACTACATTATATATATATATATAGGACTGATCATCAGGACAGGACAAGATACTATACAGATGTGATGTGTTATCAGACACTACATTATATATATATATATAGGACTGATCATCAGGACAGGACAAGATACTATACAGATGTGATGTGTTATCAGACACTACATTATATATATATATATAGGACTGATCATCAGGACAAGGACAAGATACTATACAGATGTGATGTGTTATCAGACACTACATTATATATATATATATAGGACTGATCATCAGGACAGGACAAGATACTATACAGATGTGATGTGTTATCAGACACTACATTATATATATATATATAGGACTGATCATCAGGACAGAGGACAAGATACTATACAGATGTGATGTGTTATCAGACACTACATTATATATATATATATAGGACTGATCATCAGGACAGGACAAGATACTATACAGATGTGATGTGTTATCAGACACTACATTATATATATATATATAGGACTGATCATCAGGACAGGACAAGATACTATACAGATGTGATGTGTTATCAGACACTACATTATATATATATATATAGGACTGATCATCAGGACAGGACAAGATACTATACAGATGTGATGTGTTATCAGACACTACATTATATATATATATATAGGACTGATCATCAGGACAGGACAAGATACTATACAGATGTGATGTGTTATCAGACACTACATTATATATATATATATAGGACTGATCATCAGGACAGGGACAAGATACTATACAGATGTGATGTGTTATCAGACACTACATTATATATATATATATAGGACTGATCATCAGGACAGAGGACAAGATACTATACAGATGTGATGTGTTATCAGACACTACATTATATATATATATATAGGACTGATCATCAGGACAGGACAAGATACTATACAGATGTGATGTGTTATCAGACACTACATATATATATATATATATAGGACTGATCATCAGGACAGAGGACAAGATACTATACAGATGTGATGTGTTATCAGACACTACATTATATATATATATATAGGACTGATCATCAGGACAGAGACAAGATACTATACAGATGTGATGTGTTATCAGACACTACATTATATATATATATATAGGACTGATCATCAGGACAGAGGACAAGATACTATACAGATGTGATGTGTTATCAGACACTACATTATATATATATATATAGGACTGATCATCAGGACAGGACAAGATACTATACAGATGTGATGTGTTATCAGACACTACATTATATATATATATATAGGACTGATCATCAGGACAGGACAAGATACTATACAGATGTGATGTGTTATCAGACACTACATTATATATATATATATAGGACTGATCATCAGGACAGGACAAGATACTATACAGATGTGATGTGTTATCAGACACTACATTATATATATATATATAGGACTGATCATCAGGACAGGACAAGATACTATACAGATGTGATGTGTTATCAGACACTACATTATATATATATATATAGGACTGATCATCAGGACAGGACAAGATACTATACAGATGTGATGTGTTATCAGACACTACATTATATATATATATATAGGACTGATCATCAGGACAGGACAAGATACTATACAGATGTGATGTGTTATCAGACACTACATTATATATATATATATAGGACTGATCATCAGGACAGAGACAAGATACTATACAGATGTGATGTGTTATCAGACACTACATTATATATATATATATAGGACTGATCATCAGGACAGGACAAGATACTATACAGATGTGATGTGTTATCAGACACTACATTATATATATATATATAGGACTGATCATCAGGACAGGACAAGATACTATACAGATGTGATGTGTTATCAGACACTACATTATATATATATATATAGGACTGATCATCAGGACAGGACAAGATACTATACAGATGTGATGTGTTATCAGACACTACATTATATATATATATATAGGACTGATCATCAGGACAGGACAAGATACTATACAGATGTGATGTGTTATCAGACACTACATTATATATATATATATAGGACTGATCATCAGGACAGGACAAGATACTATACAGATGTGATGTGTTATCAGACACTACATTATATATATATATATAGGACTGATCATCAGGACAGAGGACAAGATACTATACAGATGTGATGTGTTATCAGACACTACATTATATATATATATATAGGACTGATCATCAGGACAGGACAAGATACTATACAGATGTGATGTGTTATCAGACACTACATTATATATATATATATAGGACTGATCATCAGGACAGGACAAGATACTATACAGATGTGATGTGTTATCAGACACTACATTATATATATATATATAGGACTGATCATCAGGACAGAGGACAAGATACTATACAGATGTGATGTGTTATCAGACACTACATTATATATATATATATAGGACTGATCATCAGGACAGGGACAAGATACTATACAGATGTGATGTGTTATCAGACACTACATTATATATATATATATAGGACTGATCATCAGGACAGGACAAGATACTATACAGATGTGATGTGTTATCAGACACTACATTATATATATATATATAGGACTGATCATCAGGACAGGGACAAGATACTATACAGATGTGATGTGTTATCAGACACTACATTATATATATATATATAGGACTGATCATCAGGACAGGGACAAGATACTATACAGATGTGATGTGTTATCAGACACTACATTATATATATATATATAGGACTGATCATCAGGACAGGACAAGATACTATACAGATGTGATGTGTTATCAGACACTACATTATATATATATATATAGGACTGATCATCAGGACAGGGACAAGATACTATACAGATGTGATGTGTTATCAGACACTACATTATATATATATATATAGGACTGATCATCAGGACAGGACAAGATACTATACAGATGTGATGTGTTATCAGACACTACATTATATATATATATATAGGACTGATCATCAGGACAGGACAAGATACTATACAGATGTGATGTGTTATCAGACACTACATTATATATATATATATAGGACTGATCATCAGGACAGGACAAGATACTATACAGATGTGATGTGTTATCAGACACTACATTATATATATATATATAGGACTGATCATCAGGACAGGACAAGATACTATACAGATGTGATGTGTTATCAGACACTACATTATATATATATATATAGGACTGATCATCAGGACAGGACAAGATACTATACAGATGTGATGTGTTATCAGACACTACATTATATATATATATATAGGACTGATCATCAGGACAGGACAAGATACTATACAGATGTGATGTGTTATCAGACACTACATTATATATATATATATAGGACTGATCATCAGGACAGGACAAGATACTATACAGATGTGATGTGTTATCAGACACTACATTATATATATATATATAGGACTGATCATCAGGACAGGACAAGATACTATACAGATGTGATGTGTTATCAGACACTACATTATATATATATATATAGGACTGATCATCAGGACAGGACAAGATACTATACAGATGTGATGTGTTATCAGACACTACATTATATATATATATATAGGACTGATCATCAGGACAGAGGACAAGATACTATACAGATGTGATGTGTTATCAGACACTACATTATATATATATATATAGGACTGATCATCAGGACAGAGGACAAGATACTATACAGATGTGATGTGTTATCAGACACTACATTATATATATATATATAGGACTGATCATCAGGACAGGACAAGATACTATACAGATGTGATGTGTTATCAGACACTACATTATATATATATATATAGGACTGATCATCAGGACAGGACAAGATACTATACAGATGTGATGTGTTATCAGACACTACATTATATATATATATATAGGACTGATCATCAGGACAGGACAAGATACTATACAGATGTGATGTGTTATCAGACACTACATTATATATATATATATAGGACTGATCATCAGGACAGGACAAGATACTATACAGATGTGATGTGTTATCAGACACTACATTATATATATATATATAGGACTGATCATCAGGACAGGACAAGATACTATACAGATGTGATGTGTTATCAGACACTACATTATATATATATATATAGGACTGATCATCAGGACAGGGACAAGATACTATACAGATGTGATGTGTTATCAGACACTACATTATATATATATATATAGGACTGATCATCAGGACAGGACAAGATACTATACAGATGTGATGTGTTATCAGACACTACATTATATATATATATATAGGACTGATCATCAGGACAGAGGACAAGATACTATACAGATGTGATGTGTTATCAGACACTACATTATATATATATATATAGGACTGATCATCAGGACAGGACAAGATACTATACAGATGTGATGTGTTATCAGACACTACATTATATATATATATATAGGACTGATCATCAGGACAGAGGACAAGATACTATACAGATGTGATGTGTTATCAGACACTACATTATATATATATATATAGGACTGATCATCAGGACAGGACAAGATACTATACAGATGTGATGTGTTATCAGACACTACATTATATATATATATATAGGACTGATCATCAGGACAGGACAAGATACTATACAGATGTGATGTGTTATCAGACACTACATTATATATATATATATAGGACTGATCATCAGGACAGGACAAGATACTATACAGATGTGATGTGTTATCAGACACTACATTATATATATATATATAGGACTGATCATCAGGACAGGACAAGATACTATACAGATGTGATGTGTTATCAGACACTACATTATATATATATATATAGGACTGATCATCAGGACAGGACAAGATACTATACAGATGTGATGTGTTATCAGACACTACATTATATATATATATATAGGACTGATCATCAGGACAGGACAAGATACTATACAGATGTGATGTGTTATCAGACACTACATTATATATATATATATAGGACTGATCATCAGGACAGGACAAGATACTATACAGATGTGATGTGTTATCAGACACTACATTATATATATATATATAGGACTGATCATCAGGACAGGACAAGATACTATACAGATGTGATGTGTTATCAGACACTACATTATATATATATATATAGGACTGATCATCAGGACAGGACAAGATACTATACAGATGTGATGTGTTATCAGACACTACATTATATATATATATATAGGACTGATCATCAGGACAGGACAAGATACTATACAGATGTGATGTGTTATCAGACACTACATTATATATATATATATAGGACTGATCATCAGGACAGGACAAGATACTATACAGATGTGATGTGTTATCAGACACTACATTATATATATATATATAGGACTGATCATCAGGACAGGGACAAGATACTATACAGATGTGATGTGTTATCAGACACTACATTATATATATATATATAGGACTGATCATCAGGACAGGACAAGATACTATACAGATGTGATGTGTTATCAGACACTACATTATATATATATATATAGGACTGATCATCAGGACAGGACAAGATACTATACAGATGTGATGTGTTATCAGACACTACATTATATATATATATATAGGACTGATCATCAGGACAGGACAAGATACTATACAGATGTGATGTGTTATCAGACACTACATTATATATATATATATAGGACTGATCATCAGGACAGGACAAGATACTATACAGATGTGATGTGTTATCAGACACTACATTATATATATATATATAGGACTGATCATCAGGACAGGACAAGATACTATACAGATGTGATGTGTTATCAGACACTACATTATATATATATATATAGGACTGATCATCAGGACAGGACAAGATACTATACAGATGTGATGTGTTATCAGACACTACATTATATATATATATATAGGACTGATCATCAGGACAGGACAAGATACTATACAGATGTGATGTGTTATCAGACACTACATTATATATATATATATAGGACTGATCATCAGGACAGGACAAGATACTATACAGATGTGATGTGTTATCAGACACTACATTATATATATATATATAGGACTGATCATCAGGACAGGACAAGATACTATACAGATGTGATGTGTTATCAGACACTACATTATATATATATATATAGGACTGATCATCAGGACAGGACAAGATACTATACAGATGTGATGTGTTATCAGACACTACATTATATATATATATATAGGACTGATCATCAGGACAGAGGACAAGATACTATACAGATGTGATGTGTTATCAGACACTACATTATATATATATATATAGGACTGATCATCAGGACAGGACAAGATACTATACAGATGTGATGTGTTATCAGACACTACATTATATATATATATATAGGACTGATCATCAGGACAGGACAAGATACTATACAGATGTGATGTGTTATCAGACACTACATTATATATATATATATAGGACTGATCATCAGGACAGGACAAGATACTATACAGATGTGATGTGTTATCAGACACTACATTATATATATATATATAGGACTGATCATCAGGACAGGACAAGATACTATACAGATGTGATGTGTTATCAGACACTACATTATATATATATATATAGGACTGATCATCAGGACAGAGACAAGATACTATACAGATGTGATGTGTTATCAGACACTACATTATATATATATATATAGGACTGATCATCAGGACAGGACAAGATACTATACAGATGTGATGTGTTATCAGACACTACATTATATATATATATATAGGACTGATCATCAGGACAGAGGACAAGATACTATACAGATGTGATGTGTTATCAGACACTACATTATATATATATATATAGGACTGATCATCAGGACAGGACAAGATACTATACAGATGTGATGTGTTATCAGACACTACATTATATATATATATATAGGACTGATCATCAGGACAGGACAAGATACTATACAGATGTGATGTGTTATCAGACACTACATTATATATATATATATAGGACTGATCATCAGGACAGAGGACAAGATACTATACAGATGTGATGTGTTATCAGACACTACATTATATATATATATATAGGACTGATCATCAGGACAGGACAAGATACTATACAGATGTGATGTGTTATCAGACACTACATTATATATATATATATAGGACTGATCATCAGGACAGGACAAGATACTATACAGATGTGATGTGTTATCAGACACTACATTATATATATATATATAGGACTGATCATCAGGACAGGGACAAGATACTATACAGATGTGATGTGTTATCAGACACTACATTATATATATATATATAGGACTGATCATCAGGACAGGACAAGATACTATACAGATGTGATGTGTTATCAGACACTACATTATATATATATATATAGGACTGATCATCAGGACAGGACAAGATACTATACAGATGTGATGTGTTATCAGACACTACATTATATATATATATATAGGACTGATCATCAGGACAGGACAAGATACTATACAGATGTGATGTGTTATCAGACACTACATTATATATATATATATAGGACTGATCATCAGGACAGGACAAGATACTATACAGATGTGATGTGTTATCAGACACTACATTATATATATATATATAGGACTGATCATCAGGACAGAGGACAAGATACTATACAGATGTGATGTGTTATCAGACACTACATTATATATATATATATAGGACTGATCATCAGGACAGGACAAGATACTATACAGATGTGATGTGTTATCAGACACTACATTATATATATATATATAGGACTGATCATCAGGACAGGACAAGATACTATACAGATGTGATGTGTTATCAGACACTACATTATATATATATATATAGGACTGATCATCAGGACAGGACAAGATACTATACAGATGTGATGTGTTATCAGACACTACATTATATATATATATATAGGACTGATCATCAGGACAGGACAAGATACTATACAGATGTGATGTGTTATCAGACACTACATTATATATATATATATAGGACTGATCATCAGGACAGGACAAGATACTATACAGATGTGATGTGTTATCAGACACTACATTATATATATATATATAGGACTGATCATCAGGACAGGGACAAGATACTATACAGATGTGATGTGTTATCAGACACTACATTATATATATATATATAGGACTGATCATCAGGACAGGGACAAGATACTATACAGATGTGATGTGTTATCAGACACTACATTATATATATATATATAGGACTGATCATCAGGACAGGACAAGATACTATACAGATGTGATGTGTTATCAGACACTACATTATATATATATATATAGGACTGATCATCAGGACAGGACAAGATACTATACAGATGTGATGTGTTATCAGACACTACATTATATATATATATATAGGACTGATCATCAGGACAGAGGACAAGATACTATACAGATGTGATGTGTTATCAGACACTACATTATATATATATATATAGGACTGATCATCAGGACAGGACAAGATACTATACAGATGTGATGTGTTATCAGACACTACATTATATATATATATATAGGACTGATCATCAGGACAGGACAAGATACTATACAGATGTGATGTGTTATCAGACACTACATTATATATATATATATAGGACTGATCATCAGGACAGGACAAGATACTATACAGATGTGATGTGTTATCAGACACTACATTATATATATATATATAGGACTGATCATCAGGACAGGGACAAGATACTATACAGATGTGATGTGTTATCAGACACTACATTATATATATATATATAGGACTGATCATCAGGACAGAGGACAAGATACTATACAGATGTGATGTGTTATCAGACACTACATTATATATATATATATAGGACTGATCATCAGGACAGGACAAGATACTATACAGATGTGATGTGTTATCAGACACTACATTATATATATATATATAGGACTGATCATCAGGACAGGGACAAGATACTATACAGATGTGATGTGTTATCAGACACTACATTATATATATATATATAGGACTGATCATCAGGACAGAGGACAAGATACTATACAGATGTGATGTGTTATCAGACACTACATTATATATATATATATAGGACTGATCATCAGGACAGAGGACAAGATACTATACAGATGTGATGTGTTATCAGACACTACATTATATATATATATATAGGACTGATCATCAGGACAGAGGACAAGATACTATACAGATGTGATGTGTTATCAGACACTACATATATATATATATATATAGGACTGATCATCAGGACAGGACAAGATACTATACAGATGTGATGTGTTATCAGACACTACATTATATATATATATATAGGACTGATCATCAGGACAGGACAAGATACTATACAGATGTGATGTGTTATCAGACACTACATTATATATATATATATAGGACTGATCATCAGGACAGGACAAGATACTATACAGATGTGATGTGTTATCAGACACTACATTATATATATATATATAGGACTGATCATCAGGACAGGACAAGATACTATACAGATGTGATGTGTTATCAGACACTACATTATATATATATATATAGGACTGATCATCAGGACAGAGGACAAGATACTATACAGATGTGATGTGTTATCAGACACTACATTATATATATATATATAGGACTGATCATCAGGACAGGACAAGATACTATACAGATGTGATGTGTTATCAGACACTACATTATATATATATATATAGGACTGATCATCAGGACAGGACAAGATACTATAACAGATGTGATGTGTTATCAGACACTACATTATATATATATATATAGGACTGATCATCAGGACAGGACAAGATACTATACAGATGTGATGTGTTATCAGACACTACATTATATATATATATATAGGACTGATCATCAGGACAGGGACAAGATACTATACAGATGTGATGTGTTATCAGACACTACATTATATATATATATATAGGACTGATCATCAGGACAGAGGACAAGATACTATACAGATGTGATGTGTTATCAGACACTACATTATATATATATATATAGGACTGATCATCAGGACAGGACAAGATACTATACAGATGTGATGTGTTATCAGACACTACATTATATATATATATATAGGACTGATCATCAGGACAGGACAAGATACTATACAGATGTGATGTGTTATCAGACACTACATTATATATATATATATAGGACTGATCATCAGGACAGAGGACAAGATACTATACAGATGTGATGTGTTATCAGACACTACATTATATATATATATATAGGACTGATCATCAGGACAGGACAAGATACTATACAGATGTGATGTGTTATCAGACACTACATTATATATATATATATAGGACTGATCATCAGGACAGCAGATGTGATGTGTTATCAGACACTACATTATATATATATATATAGGACTGATCATCAGGACAGGACAAGATACTATACAGATGTGATGTGTTATCAGACACTACATTATATATATATATATAGGACTGATCATCAGGACAGGACAAGATACTATACAGATGTGATGTGTTATCAGACACTACATTATATATATATATATAGGACTGATCATCAGGACAGAGACAAGATACTATACAGATGTGATGTGTTATCAGACACTACATTATATATATATATATAGGACTGATCATCAGGACAGGACAAGATACTATACAGATGTGATGTGTTATCAGACACTACATTATATATATATATATAGGACTGATCATCAGGACAGGACAAGATACTATACAGATGTGATGTGTTATCAGACACTACATTATATATATATATATAGGACTGATCATCAGGACAGGACAAGATACTATACAGATGTGATGTGTTATCAGACACTACATTATATATATATATATATAGGACTGATCATCAGGACAGGACAAGATACTATACAGATGTGATGTGTTATCAGACACTACATTATATATATATATATAGGACTGATCATCAGGACAGGGACAAGATACTATACAGATGTGATGTGTTATCAGACACTACATTATATATATATATATAGGACTGATCATCAGGACAGAGGACAAGATACTATACAGATGTGATGTGTTATCAGACACTACATTATATATATATATATAGGACTGATCATCAGGACAGGACAAGATACTATACAGATGTGATGTGTTATCAGACACTACATTATATATATATATATAGGACTGATCATCAGGACAGAGACAAGATACTATACAGATGTGATGTGTTATCAGACACTACATTATATATATATATATAGGACTGATCATCAGGACAGGACAAGATACTATACAGATGTGATGTGTTATCAGACACTACATTATATATATATATATAGGACTGATCATCAGGACAGGACAAGATACTATACAGATGTGATGTGTTATCAGACACTACATTATATATATATATATAGGACTGATCATCAGGACAGAGGACAAGATACTATACAGATGTGATGTGTTATCAGACACTACATTATATATATATATATAGGACTGATCATCAGGACAGGGACAAGATACTATACAGATGTGATGTGTTATCAGACACTACATTATATATATATATATATAGGACTGATCATCAGGACAGGACAAGATACTATACAGATGTGATGTGTTATCAGACACTACATTATATATATATATATAGGACTGATCATCAGGACAGGACAAGATACTATACAGATGTGATGTGTTATCAGACACTACATATATATATATATATATAGGACTGATCATCAGGACAGAGGACAAGATACTATACAGATGTGATGTGTTATCAGACACTACATTATATATATATATATAGGACTGATCATCAGGACAGGACAAGATACTATACAGATGTGATGTGTTATCAGACACTACATTATATATATATATATAGGACTGATCATCAGGACAGGACAAGATACTATACAGATGTGATGTGTTATCAGACACTACATTATATATATATATATAGGACTGATCATCAGGACAGAGGACAAGATACTATACAGATGTGATGTGTTATCAGACACTACATTATATATATATATATAGGACTGATCATCAGGATACTATACAGATGTGATGTGTTATCAGACACTACATTATATATATATATATAGGACTGATCATC
The DNA here is from genome assembly GCF_029499605.1 of Hyla sarda. NCBI lineage: Eukaryota > Metazoa > Chordata > Amphibia > Anura > Hylidae > Hyla > Hyla sarda. Next base: position 16,093 of record NW_026609834.1, read on the forward strand.
AGGACAGGACAAGATACTATACAGATGTGATGTGTTATCAGACACTACATTATATATATATATATAGGACTGATCATCAGGACAGGACAAGATACTATACAGATGTGATGTGTTATCAGACACTACATTATATATATATATATAGGACTGATCATCAGGACAGGACAAGATACTATACAGATGTGATGTGTTATCAGACACTACATTATATATATATATATAGGACTGATCATCAGGACAGGACAAGATACTATACAGATGTGATGTGTTATCAGACACTACATTATATATATATATATAGGACTGATCATCAGGACAGGACAAGATACTATACAGATGTGATGTGTTATCAGACACTACATTATATATATATATATAGGACTGATCATCAGGACAGGGACAAGATACTATACAGATGTGATGTGTTATCAGACACTACATTATATATATATATATAGGACTGATCATCAGGACAGGGACAAGATACTATACAGATGTGATGTGTTATCAGACACTACATTATATATATATATATAGGACTGATCATCAGGACAGGACAAGATACTATACAGATGTGATGTGTTATCAGACACTACATTATATATATATATATAGGACTGATCATCAGGACAGGACAAGATACTATACAGATGTGATGTGTTATCAGACACTACATTATATATATATATATAGGACTGATCATCAGGACAGGGACAAGATACTATACAGATGTGATGTGTTATCAGACACTACATTATATATATATATATAGGACTGATCATCAGGACAGGACAAGATACTATACAGATGTGATGTGTTATCAGACACTACATTATATATATATATATAGGACTGATCATCAGGACAGAGACAAGATACTATACAGATGTGATGTGTTATCAGACACTACATTATATATATATATATAGGACTGATCATCAGGACAGGACAAGATACTATACAGATGTGATGTGTTATCAGACACTACATTATATATATATATATAGGACTGATCATCAGGACAGAGACAAGATACTATACAGATGTGATGTGTTATCAGACACTACATTATATATATATATATAGGACTGATCATCAGGACAGAGACAAGATACTATACAGATGTGATGTGTTATCAGACACTACATTATATATATATATATAGGACTGATCATCAGGACAGGGACAAGATACTATACAGATGTGATGTGTTATCAGACACTACATTATATATATATATATAGGACTGATCATCAGGACAGAGACAAGATACTATACAGATGTGATGTGTTATCAGACACTACATTATATATATATATATAGGACTGATCATCAGGACAGGACAAGATACTATACAGATGTGATGTGTTATCAGACACTACATTATATATATATATATAGGACTGATCATCAGGACAGGACAAGATACTATACAGATGTGATGTGTTATCAGACACTACATTATATATATATATATAGGACTGATCATCAGGACAGGACAAGATACTATACAGATGTGATGTGTTATCAGACACTACATTATATATATATATATAGGACTGATCATCAGGACAGGACAAGATACTATACAGATGTGATGTGTTATCAGACACTACATTATATATATATATATAGGACTGATCATCAGGACAGGACAAGATACTATACAGATGTGATGTGTTATCAGACACTACATTATATATATATATATAGGACTGATCATCAGGACAGAGACAAGATACTATACAGATGTGATGTGTTATCAGACACTACATTATATATATATATATAGGACTGATCATCAGGACAGGGACAAGATACTATACAGATGTGATGTGTTATCAGACACTACATTATATATATATATATAGGACTGATCATCAGGACAGAGACAAGATACTATACAGATGTGATGTGTTATCAGACACTACATTATATATATATATATAGGACTGATCATCAGGACAGGGACAAGATACTATACAGATGTGATGTGTTATCAGACACTACATTATATATATATATATAGGACTGATCATCAGGACAGGACAAGATACTATACAGATGTGATGTGTTATCAGACACTACATTATATATATATATATAGGACTGATCATCAGGACAGGACAAGATACTATACAGATGTGATGTGTTATCAGACACTACATTATATATATATATATAGGACTGATCATCAGGACAGAGGACAAGATACTATACAGATGTGATGTGTTATCAGACACTACATTATATATATATATATAGGACTGATCATCAGGACAGAGGACAAGATACTATACAGATGTGATGTGTTATCAGACACTACATTATATATATATATATAGGACTGATCATCAGGACAGAGACAAGATACTATACAGATGTGATGTGTTATCAGACACTACATTATATATATATATATAGGACTGATCATCAGGACAGAGGACAAGATACTATACAGATGTGATGTGTTATCAGACACTACATTATATATATATATATAGGACTGATCATCAGGACAGAGACAAGATACTATACAGATGTGATGTGTTATCAGACACTACATTATATATATATATATAGGACTGATCATCAGGACAGGACAAGATACTATACAGATGTGATGTGTTATCAGACACTACATTATATATATATATATAGGACTGATCATCAGGACAGGACAAGATACTATACAGATGTGATGTGTTATCAGACACTACATTATATATATATATATAGGACTGATCATCAGGACAGAGGACAAGATACTATACAGATGTGATGTGTTATCAGACACTACATTATATATATATATATAGGACTGATCATCAGGACAGGACAAGATACTATACAGATGTGATGTGTTATCAGACACTACATTATATATATATATATAGGACTGATCATCAGGACAGGACAAGATACTATACAGATGTGATGTGTTATCAGACACTACATTATATATATATATATAGGACTGATCATCAGGACAGGGACAAGATACTATACAGATGTGATGTGTTATCAGACACTACATTATATATATATATATAGGACTGATCATCAGGACAGGACAAGATACTATACAGATGTGATGTGTTATCAGACACTACATTATATATATATATATAGGACTGATCATCAGGACAGAGACAAGATACTATACAGATGTGATGTGTTATCAGACACTACATTATATATATATATATAGGACTGATCATCAGGACAGGACAAGATACTATACAGATGTGATGTGTTATCAGACACTACATTATATATATATATATAGGACTGATCATCAGGACAGGACAAGATACTATACAGATGTGATGTGTTATCAGACACTACATTATATATATATATATAGGACTGATCATCAGGACAGGACAAGATACTATACAGATGTGATGTGTTATCAGACACTACATTATATATATATATATAGGACTGATCATCAGGACAGGACAAGATACTATACAGATGTGATGTGTTATCAGACACTACATTATATATATATATATAGGACTGATCATCAGGACAGGGACAAGATACTATACAGATGTGATGTGTTATCAGACACTACATTATATATATATATATAGGACTGATCATCAGGACAGGACAAGATACTATACAGATGTGATGTGTTATCAGACACTACATTATATATATATATATAGGACTGATCATCAGGACAGGACAAGATACTATACAGATGTGATGTGTTATCAGACACTACATTATATATATATATATAGGACTGATCATCAGGACAGAGGACAAGATACTATACAGATGTGATGTGTTATCAGACACTACATTATATATATATATATAGGACTGATCATCAGGACAGGACAAGATACTATACAGATGTGATGTGTTATCAGACACTACATTATATATATATATATAGGACTGATCATCAGGACAGGGACAAGATACTATACAGATGTGATGTGTTATCAGACACTACATTATATATATATATATAGGACTGATCATCAGGACAGAGGACAAGATACTATACAGATGTGATGTGTTATCAGACACTACATTATATATATATATATAGGACTGATCATCAGGACAGAGGACAAGATACTATACAGATGTGATGTGTTATCAGACACTACATTATATATATATATATAGGACTGATCATCAGGACAGGACAAGATACTATACAGATGTGATGTGTTATCAGACACTACATTATATATATATATATAGGACTGATCATCAGGACAGGACAAGATACTATACAGATGTGATGTGTTATCAGACACTACATTATATATATATATATAGGACTGATCATCAGGACAGAGACAAGATACTATACAGATGTGATGTGTTATCAGAGACACTACATTATATATATATATATAGGACTGATCATCAGGACAGAGACAAGATACTATACAGATGTGATGTGTTATCAGACACTACATTATATATATATATATAGGACTGATCATCAGGACAGGGACAAGATACTATACAGATGTGATGTGTTATCAGACACTACATTATATATATATATATAGGACTGATCATCAGGACAGGACAAGATACTATACAGATGTGATGTGTTATCAGACACTACATTATATATATATATATAGGACTGATCATCAGGACAGGACAAGATACTATACAGATGTGATGTGTTATCAGACACTACATTATATATATATATATAGGACTGATCATCAGGACAGAGACAAGATACTATACAGATGTGATGTGTTATCAGACACTACATTATATATATATATATAGGACTGATCATCAGGACAGGACAAGATACTATACAGATGTGATGTGTTATCAGACACTACATTATATATATATATATAGGACTGATCATCAGGACAGGACAAGATACTATACAGATGTGATGTGTTATCAGACACTACATTATATATATATATATAGGACTGATCATCAGGACAGGACAAGATACTATACAGATGTGATGTGTTATCAGACACTACATTATATATATATATATAGGACTGATCATCAGGACAGGACAAGATACTATACAGATGTGATGTGTTATCAATGTGTTATCAGACACTACATTATATATATATATATAGGACTGATCATCAGGACAGAGGACAAGATACTATACAGATGTGATGTGTTATCAGACACTACATTATATATATATATATAGGACTGATCATCAGGACAGGACAAGATACTATACAGATGTGATGTGTTATCAGACACTACATTATATATATATATATAGGACTGATCATCAGGACAGGACAAGATACTATACAGATGTGATGTGTTATCAGACACTACATTATATATATATATATAGGACTGATCATCAGGACAGGACAAGATACTATACAGATGTGATGTGTTATCAGACACTACATTATATATATATATATAGGACTGATCATCAGGACAGGGACAAGATACTATACAGATGTGATGTGTTATCAGACACTACATTATATATATATATATAGGACTGATCATCAGGACAGGACAAGATACTATACAGATGTGATGTGTTATCAGACACTACATTATATATATATATATAGGACTGATCATCAGGACAGGACAAGATACTATACAGATGTGATGTGTTATCAGACACTACATTATATATATATATATAGGACTGATCATCAGGACAGGGACAAGATACTATACAGATGTGATGTGTTATCAGACACTACATTATATATATATATATAGGACTGATCATCAGGACAGGACAAGATACTATACAGATGTGATGTGTTATCAGACACTACATTATATATATATATATAGGACTGATCATCAGGACAGGACAAGATACTATACAGATGTGATGTGTTATCAGACACTACATTATATATATATATATAGGACTGATCATCAGGACAGAGGACAAGATACTATACAGATGTGATGTGTTATCAGACACTACATTATATATATATATATAGGACTGATCATCAGGACAGGACAAGATACTATACAGATGTGATGTGTTATCAGACACTACATTATATATATATATATAGGACTGATCATCAGGACAGGACAAGATACTATACAGATGTGATGTGTTATCAGACACTACATTATATATATATATATAGGACTGATCATCAGGACAGGACAAGATACTATACAGATGTGATGTGTTATCAGACACTACATTATATATATATATATAGGACTGATCATCAGGACAGAGACAAGATACTATACAGATGTGATGTGTTATCAGACACTACATTATATATATATATATAGGACTGATCATCAGGACAGGACAAGATACTATACAGATGTGATGTGTTATCAGACACTACATTATATATATATATATAGGACTGATCATCAGGACAGGACAAGATACTATACAGATGTGATGTGTTATCAGACACTACATTATATATATATATATAGGACTGATCATCAGGACAGGACAAGATACTATACAGATGTGATGTGTTATCAGACACTACATTATATATATATATATAGGACTGATCATCAGGACAGGACAAGATACTATACAGATGTGATGTGTTATCAGACACTACATTATATATATATATATAGGACTGATCATCAGGACAGGACAAGATACTATACAGATGTGATGTGTTATCAGACACTACATTATATATATATATATAGGACTGATCATCAGGACAGGACAAGATACTATACAGATGTGATGTGTTATCAGACACTACATTATATATATATATATAGGACTGATCATCAGGACAGGACAAGATACTATACAGATGTGATGTGTTATCAGACACTACATTATATATATATATATAGGACTGATCATCAGGACAGAGGACAAGATACTATACAGATGTGATGTGTTATCAGACACTACATTATATATATATATATAGGACTGATCATCAGGACAGGACAAGATACTATACAGATGTGATGTGTTATCAGACACTACATTATATATATATATATAGGACTGATCATCAGGACAGGACAAGATACTATACAGATGTGATGTGTTATCAGACACTACATTATATATATATATATAGGACTGATCATCAGGACAGGACAAGATACTATACAGATGTGATGTGTTATCAGACACTACATTATATATATATATATAGGACTGATCATCAGGACAGGACAAGATACTATACAGATGTGATGTGTTATCAGACACTACATTATATATATATATATAGGACTGATCATCAGGACAGGGACAAGATACTATACAGATGTGATGTGTTATCAGACACTACATTATATATATATATATAGGACTGATCATCAGGACAGGACAAGATACTATACAGATGTGATGTGTTATCAGACACTACATTATATATATATATATAGGACTGATCATCAGGACAGGGACAAGATACTATACAGATGTGATGTGTTATCAGACACTACATTATATATATATATATAGGACTGATCATCAGGACAGGACAAGATACTATACAGATGTGATGTGTTATCAGACACTACATTATATATATATATATAGGACTGATCATCAGGACAGGACAAGATACTATACAGATGTGATGTGTTATCAGACACTACATTATATATATATATATAGGACTGATCATCAGGACAGGACAAGATACTATACAGATGTGATGTGTTATCAGACACTACATTATATATATATATATAGGACTGATCATCAGGACAGGACAAGATACTATACAGATGTGAT
>NW_026609835.1:0-23767 GCF_029499605.1 Hyla sarda
TCCTAATTGACAAAATAAGATTAATGCTTATGAAGAAATATAAAATCTCATCCCTTCCCCAATATCGCGCCACACCCCTACCCCTTAATTCCCTGGTTGAACTTGATGGACATATGTCTTTTTTCGACCGTACTAACTATGTAACTATGTAACATAACATGGGGGGGGGGGGGGGGGTCTCCTGGCTGTTCACACAGGTGTGTCATTGCTGTACATTGACCATGCATTGCTTCTGTGGTATTGCAAAGGCAAAGACAAATGCTTCCAGCCATCCATTGCACTAATGGATTGGTCATCAGCTGGCTGTCTATGTCCCGCATCAATATAGACCAAAGTACAGAGGGTTAGGCTATGCTATTGTGCACCTACCTGATGCATCAGAAGGTGCGAGGCCCTTGCTAAATTCTGTGCACAGACTTTGAGATCTATGCTTTAGACTGTATCTAAACCTGCTCCAACATGGACTGACATTCTGGCCTACTTTCAGCCGATGCGACTTGTCTGTCGCTGAACAGTCGCTTTTTATGTATTCAGCACCTATGTATAATGTTGTAAAAATGCTCTAGAAGCTAAAGTCGCAGAAATGTCGCACATATTTGGCCTGCAACTTTCTGTGCGACAAATTCAGACAGGAAAAATCAGTATAAATCCTTAGAAAATTATCCCCCAGTGTCTCCATCTGCTGGCGGTATTGAATAAGCATTGCTGCACTGATGGGGTATGCATTAGACGAAAAAAAAGAAGAAAAAGAAGAATAATACGCCCAGAAAAGAGGCGAAAAGGAGAAAAACGTAAAAAAACGTGAAAAAAAAGTAAGAGGAAGAGAAGGGAAAAAAAGGTGGAAATGGGTTTAAAAGTGATTTCGGCGGAGAAATATATATATATATATATATATATATATATATATATATATATATACGCGCACACACACACATATATATAAACGTATTCTCCGTTGAGATATTGCAGCCGCTGCTGTGTCCAGGCCCAGGAGCCTTAGCACTGTGCTATGATGTCACTCAATACCACTGACATCACTAGGTGTAAACAACATCTCTCCTTTGCTGTGTATGTGACTATGGAGCTGTTTGGTGATGTCGTCTATTACGGCCTTCATAGAAGCAACAGGAGATTGTTGCATCCATCTAGAACCCTCAGAACTACAGTGCTATGATGTCACTCACTTCCACAGGCCTTGCAGAGTGTAAACAACAACAACCCAGCTTTGTTGTGTATGTAACCATAGGGATTTGTGATGTCACCTAGAACCTTCACAGCAGCGACAGCTTTATGAGGAGCATCAGCACTGCTCTGCCTGAGCAGAACCATCACCGCCATAGGTTGTCAAATAACCCGGATTTAACCCACACAGGTAAGTCCAATGGGGTGCAGGCATGTCCTCTATGCTTACAGCTTCCCGTGGGTGTTGGTTTGATACCGTTTGGGGACAGCCAAGGAGGCATCTGCAGGCAACAAAGGTAGGTGTGTGCTTGTGTGTGTGTTTCCTATGCAGATCCTAAGCCCAGTGTCACATGCAAGTAGGAGGAGTAAGAAGGGTTCCTGGCAAATCCGGGTTATGGATTGCATTTAAAAGGCCCCGTGGGAGTGCAATGGGCCCCTGTCTTGCTGCTTAGCAATAATGGTATGGGTTTAGGTTCTGCTGTGTGTACTGGTGGTTGACTGCCCCCCAGCCCAGAGTGTGCATGGAAAATTGTCTGGCAGCCTCCCTGACAGCAAGCAGTGATAGTGCCCATGAAGGGGACCTTGTTGGGCCCGCCCCTTTCACGGTTATCGCTTCTCGGCCTTTTGGCTAAGATCAAGTGTAGTATCTGTTCTTATCAGTTTAATATCTGATACGTCCCCTATCTGGGGACCATATATTAAATGGATTTTTGAGAACGGGGGCTGATTTCGAAGCTTGCTTCCGTCGCCCTATGCATTGACCCGATATGGCAGTATCTTCGGGTACAGTGCACCACCCCCTTACAGGGTTAAAAAGAAAGATTCCTACTTTCATTGCTACCTGCTTGCTTGCTGGCTAGCCAGCTAGCCAGCCCTGTGGGCCTTGCTGCTGCTGCTTCTGCAGCCAAAAAACAAAAGGTGGTGCTGCTGCTGCTGCTTCTGCTGCTTCTGCTTCTGCTTGTGTCTGGCCGCTGTTGGAGCGTCCAGGCACAGGACTTCTGCTGCTGCTGACTAAATGGCCTCCTTAATTGGATCATTTGAGTAGCCAGCACACCTGTGCAGGTAGGGCATGACATGATAGGCAGCTGCCTTGATAGCGGGTGGGTGCTGAATGTTCCTAATTGACAAAATAAGATTAATGCTTATGAAGAAATATAAAATCTCATCCCTTCCCCAATATCGCGCCACACCCCTACCCCTTAATTCCCTGGTTGAACTTGATGGACATATGTCTTTTTTCGACCGTACTAACTATGTAACTATGTAACATAACATGGGGGGGGGGGGGGGGGGTCTCCTGGCTGTTCACACAGGTGTGTCATTGCTGTACATTGACCATGCATTGCTTCTGTGGTATTGCAAAGGCAAAGACAAATGCTTCCAGCCATCCATTGCACTAATGGATTGGTCATCAGCTGGCTGTCTATGTCCCGCATCAATATAGACCAAAGTACAGAGGGTTAGGCTATGCTATTGTGCACCTACCTGATGCATCAGAAGGTGCGAGGCCCTTGCTAAATTCTGTGCACAGACTTTGAGATCTATGCTTTAGACTGTATCTAAACCTGCTCCAACATGGACTGACATTCTGGCCTACTTTCAGCCGATGCGACTTGTCTGTCGCTGAACAGTCGCTTTTTATGTATTCAGCACCTATGTATAATGTTGTAAAAATGCTCTAGAAGCTAAAGTCGCAGAAATGTCGCACATATTTGGCCTGCAACTTTCTGTGCGACAAATTCAGACAGGAAAAATCAGTATAAATCCTTAGAAAATTATCCCCCAGTGTCTCCATCTGCTGGCGGTATTGAATAAGCATTGCTGCACTGATGGGGTATGCATTAGACGAAAAAAAAGAAGAAAAAGAAGAATAATACGCCCAGAAAAGAGGCGAAAAGGAGAAAAACGTAAAAAAACGTGAAAAAAAAGTAAGAGGAAGAGAAGGGAAAAAAAGGTGGAAATGGGTTTAAAAGTGATTTCGGCGGAGAAATATATATATATATATATATATATATATATATATATATATATATACGCGCACACACACACATATATATAAACGTATTCTCCGTTGAGATATTGCAGCCGCTGCTGTGTCCAGGCCCAGGAGCCTTAGCACTGTGCTATGATGTCACTCAATACCACTGACATCACTAGGTGTAAACAACATCTCTCCTTTGCTGTGTATGTGACTATGGAGCTGTTTGGTGATGTCGTCTATTACGGCCTTCATAGAAGCAACAGGAGATTGTTGCATCCATCTAGAACCCTCAGAACTACAGTGCTATGATGTCACTCACTTCCACAGGCCTTGCAGAGTGTAAACAACAACAACCCAGCTTTGTTGTGTATGTAACCATAGGGATTTGTGATGTCACCTAGAACCTTCACAGCAGCGACAGCTTTATGAGGAGCATCAGCACTGCTCTGCCTGAGCAGAACCATCACCGCCATAGGTTGTCAAATAACCCGGATTTAACCCACACAGGTAAGTCCAATGGGGTGCAGGCATGTCCTCTATGCTTACAGCTTCCCGTGGGTGTTGGTTTGATACCGTTTGGGGACAGCCAAGGAGGCATCTGCAGGCAACAAAGGTAGGTGTGTGCTTGTGTGTGTGTTTCCTATGCAGATCCTAAGCCCAGTGTCACATGCAAGTAGGAGGAGTAAGAAGGGTTCCTGGCAAATCCGGGTTATGGATTGCATTTAAAAAGGCCCCGTGGGAGTGCAATGGGCCCCTGTCTTGCTGCTTAGCAATAATGGTATGGGTTTAGGTTCTGCTGTGTGTACTGGTGGTTGACTGCCCCCCAGCCCAGAGTGTGCATGGAAAATTGTCTGGCAGCCTCCCTGACAGCAAGCAGTGATAGTGCCCATGAAGGGGACCTTGTTGGGCCCGCCCCTTTCACGGTTATCGCTTCTCGGCCTTTTGGCTAAGATCAAGTGTAGTATCTGTTCTTATCAGTTTAATATCTGATACGTCCCCTATCTGGGGACCATATATTAAATGGATTTTTGAGAACGGGGGCTGATTTCGAAGCTTGCTTCCGTCGCCCTATGCATTGACCCGATATGGCAGTATCTTCGGGTACAGTGCACCACCCCCTTACAGGGTTAAAAAGAAAGATTCCTACTTTCATTGCTACCTGCTTGCTTGCTGGCTAGCCAGCTAGCCAGCCCTGTGGGCCTTGCTGCTGCTGCTTCTGCAGCCAAAAAACAAAAGGTGGTGCTGCTGCTGCTGCTTCTGCTGCTTCTGCTTCTGCTTGTGTCTGGCCGCTGTTGGAGCGTCCAGGCACAGGACTTCTGCTGCTGCTGACTAAATGGCCTCCTTAATTGGATCATTTGAGTAGCCAGCACACCTGTGCAGGTAGGGCATGACATGATAGGCAGCTGCCTTGATAGCGGGTGGGTGCTGAATGTTCCTAATTGACAAAATAAGATTAATGCTTATGAAGAAATATAAAATCTCATCCCTTCCCCAATATCGCGCCACACCCCTACCCCTTAATTCCCTGGTTGAACTTGATGGACATATGTCTTTTTTCGACCGTACTAACTATGTAACTATGTAACATAACATGGGGGGGGGGGGGGGGGGTCTCCTGGCTGTTCACACAGGTGTGTCATTGCTGTACATTGACCATGCATTGCTTCTGTGGTATTGCAAAGGCAAAGACAAATGCTTCCAGCCATCCATTGCACTAATGGATTGGTCATCAGCTGGCTGTCTATGTCCCGCATCAATATAGACCAAAGTACAGAGGGTTAGGCTATGCTATTGTGCACCTACCTGATGCATCAGAAGGTGCGAGGCCCTTGCTAAATTCTGTGCACAGACTTTGAGATCTATGCTTTAGACTGTATCTAAACCTGCTCCAACATGGACTGACATTCTGGCCTACTTTCAGCCGTTGCGACTTGTCTGTCGCTGAACAGTCGCTTTTTATGTATTCAGCACCTATGTATAATGTTGTAAAAATGCTCTAGAAGCTAAAGTCGCAGAAATGTCGCACATATTTGGCCTGCAACTTTCTGTGCGACAAATTCAGACAGGAAAAATCAGTATAAATCCTTAGAAAATTATCCCCCAGTGTCTCCATCTGCTGGCGGTATTGAATAAGCATTGCTGCACTGATGGGGTATGCATTAGACGAAAAAAGAAGAAAAAGAAGAATAATACGCCCAGAAAAGAGGCGAAAAGGAGAAAAACGTAAAAAAACGTGAAAAAAAAGTAAGAGGAAGAGAAGGGAAAAAAAGGTGGAAATGGGTTTAAAAGTGATTTCGGCGGAGAAATATATATATATATATATATATAATATATATATATATATATACGCGCACACACACACATATATATAAACGTATTCTCCGTTGAGATATTGCAGCCGCTGCTGTGTCCAGGCCCAGGAGCCTTAGCACTGTGCTATGATGTCACTCAATACCACTGACATCACTAGGTGTAAACAACATCTCTCCTTTGCTGTGTATGTGACTATGGAGCTGTTTGGTGATGTCGTCTATTACGGCCTTCATAGAAGCAACAGGAGATTGTTGCATCCATCTAGAACCCTCAGAACTACAGTGCTATGATGTCACTCACTTCCACAGGCCTTGCAGAGTGTAAACAACAACAACCCAGCTTTGTTGTGTATGTAACCATAGGGATTTGTGATGTCACCTAGAACCTTCACAGCAGCGACAGCTTTATGAGGAGCATCAGCACTGCTCTGCCTGAGCAAGAACCATCACCGCCATAGGGTTGTCAAATAACCCGGATTTAACCCACACAGGTAAGTCCAATGGGGTGCAGGCATGTCCTCTATGCTTACAGCTTCCCGTGGGTGTTGGTTTGATACCGTTTGGGGACAGCCAAGGAGGCATCTGCAGGCAACAAAGGTAGGTGTGTGCTTGTGTGTGTGTTTCCTATGCAGATCCTAAGCCCAGTGTCACATGCAAGTAGGAGGAGTAAGAAGGGTTCCTGGCAAATCCGGGTTATGGATTGCATTTAAAAAGGCCCCGTGGGAGTGCAATGGGCCCCTGTCTTGCTGCTTAGCAATAATGGTATGGGTTTAGGTTCTGCTGTGTGTACTGGTGGTTGACTGCCCCCCAGCCAGAGTGTGCATGGAAAATTGTCTGGCAGCCTCCCTGACAGCAAGCAGTGATAGTGCCCATGAAGGGGGACCTTGTTGGGCCCGCCCCTTTCACGGTTATCGCTTCTCGGCCTTTTGGCTAAGATCAAGTGTAGTATCTGTTCTTATCAGTTTAATATCTGATACGTCCCCTATCTGGGGACCATATATTAAATGGATTTTGAGAACGGGGGGCTGATTTCGAAGCTTGCTTCCGTCGCCCTATGCATTGACCCGATATGGCAGTATCTTCGGGTACAGTGCACCAACCCCTTACAGGGTTAAAAAGAAAGATTCCTACTTTCATTGCTACCTGCTTGCTTGCTGGCTAGCCAGCTAGCCAGCCCTGTGGGCCTTGCTGCTGCTGCTTCTGCAGCCAAAAAACAAAAGGTGGTGCTGCTGCTGCTGCTTCTGCTGCTTCTGCTTCTGCTTGTGTCTGGCCGCTGTTGGAGCGTCCAGGCACAGGGACTTCTGCTGCTGCTGACTAAATGGCCTCCTTAATTGGATCATTTGAGTAGCCAGCACACCTGTGCAGGTAGGGCATGACATGATAGGCAGCTGCCTGATAGCGGGTGGGTGCTGAATGTTCCTAATTGACAAAATAAGATTAATGCTTATGAAGAAATATAAAATCTCATCCCTTCCCCAATATCGCGCCACACCCCTACCCCTTAATTCCCTGGTTGAACTTGATGGACATATGTCTTTTTTCGACCGTACTAACTATGTAACTATGTAACATAACATGGGGGGGGGGGGGGGGGGGGTCTCCTGGCTGTTCACACAGGTGTGTCATTGCTGTACATTGACCATGCATTGCTTCTGTGGTATTGCAAAGGCAAAGACAAATGCTTCCAGCCATCCATTGCACTAATGGATTGGTCATCAGCTGGCTGTCTATGTCCCGCATCAATATAGACCAAAGTACAGAGGGTTAGGCTATGCTATTGTGCACCTACCTGATGCATCAGAAGGTGCGAGGCCCTTGCTAAATTCTGTGCACAGACTTTGAGATCTATGCTTTAGACTGTATCTAAACCTGCTCCAACATGGACTGACATTCTGGGCCTACTTTCAGCCGATGCGACTTGTCTGTCGCTGAACAGTCGCTTTTTATGTATTCAGCACCTATGTATAATGTTGTAAAAATGCTCTAGAAGCTAAAGTCGCAGAAATGTCGCACATATTTGGCCTGCAACTTTCTGTGCGACAAATTCAGACAGGAAAAATCAGTATAAATCCTTAGAAAATTATCCCCCAGTGTCTCCATCTGCTGGCGGTATTGAAATAAGCATTGCTGCACTGATGGGGTATGCATTAGACGAAAAAAAAAGAAGAAAAAGAAGAATAATACGCCCAGAAAAGAGGCGAAAAGGAGAAAAACGTAAAAAAACGTGAAAAAAAAGTAAGAGGAAGAGAAGGGAAAAAAAGGTGGAAATGGGTTTAAAAGTGATTTCGGCGGAGAAATATATATATATATATATATATTATATATATATATATATACGCGCACACACACACATATATATAAACGTATTCTCCGTTGAGATATTGCAGCCGCTGCTGTGTCCAGGCCCAGGAGCCTTAGCACTGTGCTATGATGTCACTCAATACCACTGACATCACTAGGTGTAAACAACATCTCTCCTTTGCTGTGTATGTGACTATGGAGCTGTTTGGTGATGTCGTCTATTACGGCCTTCATAGAAGCAACAGGAGATTGTTGCATCCATCTAGAACCCTCAGAACTACAGTGCTATGATGTCACTCACTTCCACAGGCCTTGCAGAGTGTAAACAACAACAACCCAGCTTTGTTGTGTATGTAACCATAGGGATTTGTGATGTCACCTAGAACCTTCACAGCAGCGACAGCTTTATGAGGAGCATCAGCACTGCTCTGCCTGAGCAGAACCATCACCGCCATAGGTTGTCAAATAACCCGGATTTAACCCACACAGGTAAGTCCAATGGGGTGCAGGCATGTCCTCTATGCTTACAGCTTCCCGTGGGTGTTGGTTTGATACCGTTTGGGGACAGCCAAGGAGGCATCTGCAGGCAACAAAGGTAGGTGTGTGCTTGTGTGTGTGTTTCCTATGCAGATCCTAAGCCCAGTGTCACATGCAAGTAGGAGGAGTAAGAAGGGTTCCTGGCAAATCCGGGTTATGGATTGCATTTAAAAAGGCCCCGTGGGAGTGCAATGGGCCCCTGTCTTGCTGCTTAGCAATAATGGTATGGGTTTAGGTTCTGCTGTGTGTACTGGTGGTTGACTGCCCCCCAGCCCAGAGTGTGCATGGAAAATTGTCTGGCAGCCTCCCTGACAGCAAGCAGTGATAGTGCCCATGAAGGGGACCTTGTTGGGCCCGCCCCTTTCACGGTTATCGCTTCTCGGCCTTTTGGCTAAGATCAAGTGTAGTATCTGTTCTTATCAGTTTAATATCTGATACGTCCCCTATCTGGGGACCATATATTAAATGGATTTTTGAGAACGGGGGCTGATTTCGAAGCTTGCTTCCGTCGCCCTATGCATTGACCCGATATGGCAGTATCTTCGGGTACAGTGCACCACCCCCTTACAGGGTTAAAAAGAAAGATTCCTACTTTCATTGCTACCTGCTTGCTTGCTGGCTAGCCAGCTAGCCAGCCCTGTGGGCCTTGCTGCTGCTGCTTCTGCAGCCAAAAAACAAAAGGTGGTGCTGCTGCTGCTGCTTCTGCTGCTTCTGCTTCTGCTTGTGTCTGGCCGCTGTTGGAGCGTCCAGGCACAGGACTTCTGCTGCTGCTGACTAAATGGCCTCCTTAATTGGATCATTTGAGTAGCCAGCACACCTGTGCAGGTAGGGCATGACATGATAGGCAGCTGCCTTGATAGCGGGTGGGTGCTGAATGTTCCTAATTGACAAAATAAGATTAATGCTTATGAAGAAATATAAAATCTCATCCCTTCCCCAATATCGCGCCACACCCCTACCCCTTAATTCCCTGGTTGAACTTGATGGACATATGTCTTTTTTCGACCGTACTAACTATGTAACTATGTAACATAACATGGGGGGGGGGGGGGGGGGTCTCCTGGCTGTTCACACAGGTGTGTCATTGCTGTACATTGACCATGCATTGCTTCTGTGGTATTGCAAAGGCAAAGACAAATGCTTCCAGCCATCCATTGCACTAATGGATTGGTCATCAGCTGGCTGTCTATGTCCCGCATCAATATAGACCAAAGTACAGAGGGTTAGGCTATGCTATTGTGCACCTACCTGATGCATCAGAAGGTGCGAGGCCCTTGCTAAATTCTGTGCACAGACTTTGAGATCTATGCTTTAGACTGTATCTAAACCTGCTCCAACATGGACTGACATTCTGGCCTACTTTCAGCCGATGCGACTTGTCTGTCGCTGAACAGTCGCTTTTTATGTATTCAGCACCTATGTATAATGTTGTAAAAATGCTCTAGAAGCTAAAGTCGCAGAAATGTCGCACATATTTGGCCTGCAACTTTCTGTGCGACAAATTCAGACAGGAAAAATCAGTATAAATCCTTAGAAAATTATCCCCCAGTGTCTCCATCTGCTGGCGGTATTGAATAAGCATTGCTGCACTGATGGGGTATGCATTAGACGAAAAAAAAGAAGAAAAAGAAGAATAATACGCCCAGAAAAGAGGCGAAAAGGAGAAAAACGTAAAAAAACGTGAAAAAAAAGTAAGAGGAAGAGAAGGGAAAAAAAGGTGGAAATGGGTTTAAAAGTGATTTCGGCGGAGAAATATATATATATATATATATATATATATATATATATATATATATACGCGCACACACACACATATATATAAACGTATTCTCCGTTGAGATATTGCAGCCGCTGCTGTGTCCAGGCCCAGGAGCCTTAGCACTGTGCTATGATGTCACTCAATACCACTGACATCACTAGGTGTAAACAACATCTCTCCTTTGCTGTGTATGTGACTATGGAGCTGTTTGGTGATGTCGTCTATTACGGCCTTCATAGAAGCAACAGGAGATTGTTGCATCCATCTAGAACCCTCAGAACTACAGTGCTATGATGTCACTCACTTCCACAGGCCTTGCAGAGTGTAAACAACAACAACCCAGCTTTGTTGTGTATGTAACCATAGGGATTTGTGATGTCACCTAGAACCTTCACAGCAGCGACAGCTTTATGAGGAGCATCAGCACTGCTCTGCCTGAGCAGAACCATCACCGCCATAGGTTGTCAAATAACCCGGATTTAACCCACACAGGTAAGTCCAATGGGGTGCAGGCATGTCCTCTATGCTTACAGCTTCCCGTGGGTGTTGGTTTGATACCGTTTGGGGACAGCCAAGGAGGCATCTGCAGGCAACAAAGGTAGGTGTGTGCTTGTGTGTGTGTTTCCTATGCAGATCCTAAGCCCAGTGTCACATGCAAGTAGGAGGAGTAAGAAGGGTTCCTGGCAAATCCGGGTTATGGATTGCATTTAAAAAGGCCCCGTGGGAGTGCAATGGGCCCCTGTCTTGCTGCTTAGCAATAATGGTATGGGTTTAGGTTCTGCTGTGTGTACTGGTGGTTGACTGCCCCCCAGCCCAGAGTGTGCATGGAAAATTGTCTGGCAGCCTCCCTGACAGCAAGCAGTGATAGTGCCCATGAAGGGGACCTTGTTGGGCCCGCCCCTTTCACGGTTATCGCTTCTCGGCCTTTTGGCTAAGATCAAGTGTAGTATCTGTTCTTATCAGTTTAATATCTGATACGTCCCCTATCTGGGGACCATATATTAAATGGATTTTTGAGAACGGGGGCTGATTTCGAAGCTTGCTTCCGTCGCCCTATGCATTGACCCGATATGGCAGTATCTTCGGGTACAGTGCACCACCCCCTTACAGGGTTAAAAAGAAAGATTCCTACTTTCATTGCTACCTGCTTGCTTGCTGGCTAGCCAGCTAGCCAGCCCTGTGGGCCTTGCTGCTGCTGCTTCTGCAGCCAAAAAACAAAAGGTGGTGCTGCTGCTGCTGCTTCTGCTGCTTCTGCTTCTGCTTGTGTCTGGCCGCTGTTGGAGCGTCCAGGCACAGGACTTCTGCTGCTGCTGACTAAATGGCCTCCTTAATTGGATCATTTGAGTAGCCAGCACACCTGTGCAGGTAGGGCATGACATGATAGGCAGCTGCCTTGATAGCGGGTGGGTGCTGAATGTTCCTAATTGACAAAATAAGATTAATGCTTATGAAGAAATATAAAATCTCATCCCTTCCCCAATATCGCGCCACACCCCTACCCCTTAATTCCCTGGTTGAACTTGATGGACATATGTCTTTTTTCGACCGTACTAACTATGTAACTATGTAACATAACATGGGGGGGGGGGGGGGGGGGTCTCCTGGCTGTTCACACAGGTGTGTCATTGCTGTACATTGACCATGCATTGCTTCTGTGGTATTGCAAAGGCAAAGACAAATGCTTCCAGCCATCCATTGCACTAATGGATTGGTCATCAGCTGGCTGTCTATGTCCCGCATCAATATAGACCAAAGTACAGAGGGTTAGGCTATGCTATTGTGCACCTACCTGATGCATCAGAAGGTGCGAGGCCCTTGCTAAATTCTGTGCACAGACTTTGAGATCTATGCTTTAGACTGTATCTAAACCTGCTCCAACATGGACTGACATTCTGGCCTACTTTCAGCCGATGCGACTTGTCTGTCGCTGAACAGTCGCTTTTTATGTATTCAGCACCTATGTATAATGTTGTAAAAATGCTCTAGAAGCTAAAGTCGCAGAAATGTCGCACATATTTGGCCTGCAACTTTCTGTGCGACAAATTCAGACAGGAAAAATCAGTATAAATCCTTAGAAAATTATCCCCCAGTGTCTCCATCTGCTGGCGGTATTGAATAAGCATTGCTGCACTGATGGGGTATGCATTAGACGAAAAAAAAGAAGAAAAAGAAGAATAATACGCCCAGAAAAGAGGCGAAAAGGAGAAAAACGTAAAAAAACGTGAAAAAAAAGTAAGAGGAAGAGAAGGGAAAAAAAGGTGGAAATGGGTTTAAAAGTGATTTCGGCGGAGAAATATATATATATATATATATATATATATATATATATATATATACGCGCACACACACACATATATATAAACGTATTCTCCGTTGAGATATTGCAGCCGCTGCTGTGTCCAGGCCCAGGAGCCTTAGCACTGTGCTATGATGTCACTCAATACCACTGACATCACTAGGTGTAAACAACATCTCTCCTTTGCTGTGTATGTGACTATGGAGCTGTTTGGTGATGTCGTCTATTACGGCCTTCATAGAAGCAACAGGAGATTGTTGCATCCATCTAGAACCCTCAGAACTACAGTGCTATGATGTCACTCACTTCCACAGGCCTTGCAGAGTGTAAACAACAACAACCCAGCTTTGTTGTGTATGTAACCATAGGGATTTGTGATGTCACCTAGAACCTTCACAGCAGCGACAGCTTTATGAGGAGCATCAGCACTGCTCTGCCTGAGCAGAACCATCACCGCCATAGGTTGTCAAATAACCCGGATTTAACCCACACAGGTAAGTCCAATGGGGTGCAGGCATGTCCTCTATGCTTACAGCTTCCCGTGGGTGTTGGTTTGATACCGTTTGGGGACAGCCAAGGAGGCATCTGCAGGCAACAAAGGTAGGTGTGTGCTTGTGTGTGTGTTTCCTATGCAGATCCTAAGCCCAGTGTCACATGCAAGTAGGAGGAGTAAGAAGGGTTCCTGGCAAATCCGGGTTATGGATTGCATTTAAAAAGGCCCCGTGGGAGTGCAATGGGCCCCTGTCTTGCTGCTTAGCAATAATGGTATGGGTTTAGGTTCTGCTGTGTGTACTGGTGGTTGACTGCCCCCCAGCCCAGAGTGTGCATGGAAAATTGTCTGGCAGCCTCCCTGACAGCAAGCAGTGATAGTGCCCATGAAGGGGACCTTGTTGGGCCCGCCCCTTTCACGGTTATCGCTTCTCGGCCTTTTGGCTAAGATCAAGTGTAGTATCTGTTCTTATCAGTTTAATATCTGATACGTCCCCTATCTGGGGACCATATATTAAATGGATTTTTGAGAACGGGGGCTGATTTCGAAGCTTGCTTCCGTCGCCCTATGCATTGACCCGATATGGCAGTATCTTCGGGTACAGTGCACCACCCCCTTACAGGGTTAAAAAGAAAGATTCCTACTTTCATTGCTACCTGCTTGCTTGCTGGCTAGCCAGCTAGCCAGCCCTGTGGGCCTTGCTGCTGCTGCTTCTGCAGCCAAAAAACAAAAGGTGGTGCTGCTGCTGCTGCTTCTGCTGCTTCTGCTTCTGCTTGTGCCTGGCCGCTGTTGGAGCGTCCAGGCACAGGACTTCTGCTGCTGCTGACTAAATGGCCTCCTTAATTGGATCATTTGAGTAGCCAGCACACCTGTGCAGGTAGGGCATGACATGATAGGCAGCTGCCTTGATAGCGGGTGGGTGCTGAATGTTCCTAATTGACAAAATAAGATTAATGCTTATGAAGAAATATAAAATCTCATCCCTTCCCCAATATCGCGCCACACCCCTACCCCTTAATTCCCTGGTTGAACTTGATGGACATATGTCTTTTTTCGACCGTACTAACTATGTAACTATGTAACATAACATGGGGGGGGGGGGGGGGGTCTCCTGGCTGTTCACACAGGTGTGTCATTGCTGTACATTGACCATGCATTGCTTCTGTGGTATTGCAAAGGCAAAGACAAATGCTTCCAGCCATCCATTGCACTAATGGATTGGTCATCAGCTGGCTGTCTATGTCCCGCATCAATATAGACCAAAGTACAGAGGGTTAGGCTATGCTATTGTGCACCTACCTGATGCATCAGAAGGTGCGAGGCCCTTGCTAAATTCTGTGCACAGACTTTGAGATCTATGCTTTAGACTGTATCTAAACCTGCTCCAACATGGACTGACATTCTGGCCTACTTTCAGCCGATGCGACTTGTCTGTCGCTGAACAGTCGCTTTTTATGTATTCAGCACCTATGTATAATGTTGTAAAAATGCTCTAGAAGCTAAAGTCGCAGAAATGTCGCACATATTTGGCCTGCAACTTTCTGTGCGACAAATTCAGACAGGAAAAATCAGTATAAATCCTTAGAAAATTATCCCCCAGTGTCTCCATCTGCTGGCGGTATTGAATAAGCATTGCTGCACTGATGGGGTATGCATTAGACGAAAAAAAAGAAGAAAAAGAAGAATAATACGCCCAGAAAAGAGGCGAAAAGGAGAAAAACGTAAAAAAACGTGAAAAAAAAGTAAGAGGAAGAGAAGGGAAAAAAAGGTGGAAATGGGTTTAAAAGTGATTTCGGCGGAGAAATATATATATATATATATATATATATATATATATATATATACGCGCACACACACACATATATATAAACGTATTCTCCGTTGAGATATTGCAGCCGCTGCTGTGTCCAGGCCCAGGAGCCTTAGCACTGTGCTATGATGTCACTCAATACCACTGACATCACTAGGTGTAAACAACATCTCTCCTTTGCTGTGTATGTGACTATGGAGCTGTTTGGTGATGTCGTCTATTACGGCCTTCATAGAAGCAACAGGAGATTGTTGCATCCATCTAGAACCCTCAGAACTACAGTGCTATGATGTCACTCACTTCCACAGGCCTTGCAGAGTGTAAACAACAACAACCCAGCTTTGTTGTGTATGTAACCATAGGGATTTGTGATGTCACCTAGAACCTTCACAGCAGCGACAGCTTTATGAGGAGCATCAGCACTGCTCTGCCTGAGCAGAACCATCACCGCCATAGGTTGTCAAATAACCCGGATTTAACCCACACAGGTAAGTCCAATGGGGTGCAGGCATGTCCTCTATGCTTACAGCTTCCCGTGGGTGTTGGTTTGATACCGTTTGGGGACAGCCAAGGAGGCATCTGCAGGCAACAAAGGTAGGTGTGTGCTTGTGTGTGTGTTTCCTATGCAGATCCTAAGCCCAGTGTCACATGCAAGTAGGAGGAGTAAGAAGGGTTCCTGGCAAATCCGGGTTATGGATTGCATTTAAAAAGGCCCCGTGGGAGTGCAATGGGCCCCTGTCTTGCTGCTTAGCAATAATGGTATGGGTTTAGGTTCTGCTGTGTGTACTGGTGGTTGACTGCCCCCCAGCCCAGAGTGTGCATGGAAAATTGTCTGGCAGCCTCCCTGACAGCAAGCAGTGATAGTGCCCATGAAGGGGACCTTGTTGGGCCCGCCCCTTTCACGGTTATCGCTTCTCGGCCTTTTGGCTAAGATCAAGTGTAGTATCTGTTCTTATCAGTTTAATATCTGATACGTCCCCTATCTGGGGACCATATATTAAATGGATTTTTGAGAACGGGGGCTGATTTCGAAGCTTGCTTCCGTCGCCCTATGCATTGACCCGATATGGCAGTATCTTCGGGTACAGTGCACCACCCCCTTACAGGGTTAAAAAGAAAGATTCCTACTTTCATTGCTACCTGCTTGCTTGCTGGCTAGCCAGCTAGCCAGCCCTGTGGGCCTTGCTGCTGCTGCTTCTGCAGCCAAAAAACAAAAGGTGGTGCTGCTGCTGCTGCTTCTGCTGCTTCTGCTTCTGCTTGTGTCTGGCCGCTGTTGGAGCGTCCAGGCACAGGACTTCTGCTGCTGCTGACTAAATGGCCTCCTTAATTGGATCATTTGAGTAGCCAGCACACCTGTGCAGGTAGGGCATGACATGATAGGCAGCTGCCTTGATAGCGGGTGGGTGCTGAATGTTCCTAATTGACAAAATAAGATTAATGCTTATGAAGAAATATAAAATCTCATCCCTTCCCCAATATCGCGCCACACCCCTACCCCTTAATTCCCTGGTTGAACTTGATGGACATATGTCTTTTTTCGACCGTACTAACTATGTAACTATGTAACATAACATGAGGGGGGGGGGGGGGGTCTCCTGGCTGTTCACACAGGTGTGTCATTGCTGTACATTGACCATGCATTGCTTCTGTGGTATTGCAAAGGCAAAGACAAATGCTTCCAGCCATCCATTGCACTAATGGATTGGTCATCAGCTGGCTGTCTATGTCCCGCATCAATATAGACCAAAGTACAGAGGGTTAGGCTATGCTATTGTGCACCTACCTGATGCATCAGAAGGTGCGAGGCCCTTGCTAAATTCTGTGCACAGACTTTGAGATCTATGCTTTAGACTGTATCTAAACCTGCTCCAACATGGACTGACATTCTGGCCTACTTTCAGCCGATGCGACTTGTCTGTCGCTGAACAGTCGCTTTTTATGTATTCAGCACCTATGTATAATGTTGTAAAAATGCTCTAGAAGCTAAAGTCGCAGAAATGTCGCACATATTTGGCCTGCAACTTTCTGTGCGACAAATTCAGACAGGAAAAATCAGTATAAATCCTTAGAAAATTATCCCCCAGTGTCTCCATCTGCTGGCGGTATTGAATAAGCATTGCTGCACTGATGGGGTATGCATTAGACGAAAAAAAAGAAGAAAAAGAAGAATAATACGCCCAGAAAAGAGGCGAAAAGGAGAAAAACGTAAAAAAACGTGAAAAAAAAGTAAGAGGAAGAGAAGGGAAAAAAAGGTGGAAATGGGTTTAAAAGTGATTTCGGCGGAGAAATATATATATATATATATATATATATATATATATATATATATACGCGCACACACACACATATATATAAACGTATTCTCCGTTGAGATATTGCAGCCGCTGCTGTGTCCAGGCCCAGGAGCCTTAGCACTGTGCTATGATGTCACTCAATACCACTGACATCACTAGGTGTAAACAACATCTCTCCTTTGCTGTGTATGTGACTATGGAGCTGTTTGGTGATGTCGTCTATTACGGCCTTCATAGAAGCAACAGGAGATTGTTGCATCCATCTAGAACCCTCAGAACTACAGTGCTATGATGTCACTCACTTCCACAGGCCTTGCAGAGTGTAAACAACAACAACCCAGCTTTGTTGTGTATGTAACCATAGGGATTTGTGATGTCACCTAGAACCTTCACAGCAGCGACAGCTTTATGAGGAGCATCAGCACTGCTCTGCCTGAGCAGAACCATCACCGCCATAGGTTGTCAAATAACCCGGATTTAACCCACACAGGTAAGTCCAATGGGGTGCAGGCATGTCCTCTATGCTTACAGCTTCCCGTGGGTGTTGGTTTGATACCGTTTGGGGACAGCCAAGGAGGCATCTGCAGGCAACAAAGGTAGGTGTGTGCTTGTGTGTGTGTTTCCTATGCAGATCCTAAGCCCAGTGTCACATGCAAGTAGGAGGAGTAAGAAGGGTTCCTGGCAAATCCGGGTTATGGATTGCATTTAAAAAGGCCCCGTGGGAGTGCAATGGGCCCCTGTCTTGCTGCTTAGCAATAATGGTATGGGTTTAGGTTCTGCTGTGTGTACTGGTGGTTGACTGCCCCCCAGCCCAGAGTGTGCATGGAAAATTGTCTGGCAGCCTCCCTGACAGCAAGCAGTGATAGTGCCCATGAAGGGGACCTTGTTGGGCCCGCCCCTTTCACGGTTATCGCTTCTCGGCCTTTTGGCTAAGATCAAGTGTAGTATCTGTTCTTATCAGTTTAATATCTGATACGTCCCCTATCTGGGGACCATATATTAAATGGATTTTTGAGAACGGGGGCTGATTTCGAAGCTTGCTTCCGTCGCCCTATGCATTGACCCGATATGGCAGTATCTTCGGGTACAGTGCACCACCCCCTTACAGGGTTAAAAAGAAAGATTCCTACTTTCATTGCTACCTGCTTGCTTGCTGGCTAGCCAGCTAGCCAGCCCTGTGGGCCTTGCTGCTGCTGCTTCTGCAGCCAAAAAACAAAAGGTGGTGCTGCTGCTGCTGCTTCTGCTGCTTCTGCTTCTGCTTGTGTCTGGCCGCTGTTGGAGCGTCCAGGCACAGGACTTCTGCTGCTGCTGACTAAATGGCCTCCTTAATTGGATCATTTGAGTAGCCAGCACACCTGTGCAGGTAGGGCATGACATGATAGGCAGCTGCCTTGATAGCGGGTGGGTGCTGAATGTTCCTAATTGACAAAATAAGATTAATGCTTATGAAGAAATATAAAATCTCATCCCTTCCCCAATATCGCGCCACACCCCTACCCCTTAATTCCCTGGTTGAACTTGATGGACATATGTCTTTTTTCGACCGTACTAACTATGTAACTATGTAACATAACATGGGGGGGGGGGGGGGGTCTCCTGGCTGTTCACACAGGTGTGTCATTGCTGTACATTGACCATGCATTGCTTCTGTGGTATTGCAAAGGCAAAGACAAATGCTTCCAGCCATCCATTGCACTAATGGATTGGTCATCAGCTGGCTGTCTATGTCCCGCATCAATATAGACCAAAGTACAGAGGGTTAGGCTATGCTATTGTGCACCTACCTGATGCATCAGAAGGTGCGAGGCCCTTGCTAAATTCTGTGCACAGACTTTGAGATCTATGCTTTAGACTGTATCTAAACCTGCTCCAACATGGACTGACATTCTGGCCTACTTTCAGCCGATGCGACTTGTCTGTCGCTGAACAGTCGCTTTTTATGTATTCAGCACCTATGTATAATGTTGTAAAAATGCTCTAGAAGCTAAAGTCGCAGAAATGTCGCACATATTTGGCCTGCAACTTTCTGTGCGACAAATTCAGACAGGAAAAATCAGTATAAATCCTTAGAAAATTATCCCCCAGTGTCTCCATCTGCTGGCGGTATTGAATAAGCATTGCTGCACTGATGGGGTATGCATTAGACGAAAAAAAAGAAGAAAAAGAAGAATAATACGCCCAGAAAAGAGGCGAAAAGGAGAAAAACGTAAAAAAACGTGAAAAAAAAAGTAAGAGGAAGAGAAGGGAAAAAAAGGTGGAAATGGGTTTAAAAGTGATTTCGGCGGAGAAATATATATATATATATATATATATATATATATATATATATATATATATATACGCGCACACACACACATATATATAAACGTATTCTCCGTTGAGATATTGCAGCCGCTGCTGTGTCCAGGCCCAGGAGCCTTAGCACTGTGCTATGATGTCACTCAATACCACTGACATCACTAGGTGTAAACAACATCTCTCCTTTGCTGTGTATGTGACTATGGAGCTGTTTGGTGATGTCGTCTATTACGGCCTTCATAGAAGCAACAGGAGATTGTTGCATCCATCTAGAACCCTCAGAACTACAGTGCTATGATGTCACTCACTTCCACAGGCCTTGCAGAGTGTAAACAACAACAACCCAGCTTTGTTGTGTATGTAACCATAGGGATTTGTGATGTCACCTAGAACCTTCACAGCAGCGACAGCTTTATGAGGAGCATCAGCACTGCTCTGCCTGAGCAGAACCATCACCGCCATAGGTTGTCAAATAACCCGGATTTAACCCACACAGGTAAGTCCAATGGGGTGCAGGCATGTCCTCTATGCTTACAGCTTCCCGTGGGTGTTGGTTTGATACCGTTTGGGGACAGCCAAGGAGGCATCTGCAGGCAACAAAGGTAGGTGTGTGCTTGTGTGTGTGTTTCCTATGCAGATCCTAAGCCCAGTGTCACATGCAAGTAGGAGGAGTAAGAAGGGTTCCTGGCAAATCCGGGTTATGGATTGCATTTAAAAAGGCCCCGTGGGAGTGCAATGGGCCCCTGTCTTGCTGCTTAGCAATAATGGTATGGGTTTAGGTTCTGCTGTGTGTACTGGTGGTTGACTGCCCCCCAGCCCAGAGTGTGCATGGAAAATTGTCTGGCAGCCTCCCTGACAGCAAGCAGTGATAGTGCCCATGAAGGGGACCTTGTTGGGCCCGCCCCTTTCACGGTTATCGCTTCTCGGCCTTTTGGCTAAGATCAAGTGTAGTATCTGTTCTTATCAGTTTAATATCTGATACGTCCCCTATCTGGGGACCATATATTAAATGGATTTTTGAGAACGGGGGCTGATTTCGAAGCTTGCTTCCGTCGCCCTATGCATTGACCCGATATGGCAGTATCTTCGGGTACAGTGCACCACCCCCTTACAGGGTTAAAAAGAAAGATTCCTACTTTCATTGCTACCTGCTTGCTTGCTGGCTAGCCAGCTAGCCAGCCCTGTGGGCCTTGCTGCTGCTGCTTCTGCAGCCAAAAAACAAAAGGTGGTGCTGCTGCTGCTGCTTCTGCTGCTTCTGCTTCTGCTTGTGTCTGGCCGCTGTTGGAGCGTCCAGGCACAGGACTTCTGCTGCTGCTGACTAAATGGCCTCCTTAATTGGATCATTTGAGTAGCCAGCACACCTGTGCAGGTAGGGCATGACATGATAGGCAGCTGCCTTGATAGCGGGTGGGTGCTGAATGTTCCTAATTGACAAAATAAGATTAATGCTTATGAAGAAATATAAAATCTCATCCCTTCCCCAATATCGCGCCACACCCCTACCCCTTAATTCCCTGGTTGAACTTGATGGACATATGTCTTTTTTCGACCGTACTAACTATGTAACTATGTAACATAACATGGGGGGGGGGGGGGGGGGGTCTCCTGGCTGTTCACACAGGTGTGTCATTGCTGTACATTGACCATGCATTGCTTCTGTGGTATTGCAAAGGCAAAGACAAATGCTTCCAGCCATCCATTGCACTAATGGATTGGTCATCAGCTGGCTGTCTATGTCCCGCATCAATATAGACCAAAGTACAGAGGGTTAGGCTATGCTATTGTGCACCTACCTGATGCATCAGAAGGTGCGAGGCCCTTGCTAAATTCTGTGCACAGACTTTGAGATCTATGCTTTAGACTGTATCTAAACCTGCTCCAACATGGACTGACATTCTGGCCTACTTTCAGCCGATGCGACTTGTCTGTCGCTGAACAGTCGCTTTTTATGTATTCAGCACCTATGTATAATGTTGTAAAAATGCTCTAGAAGCTAAAGTCGCAGAAATGTCGCACATATTTGGCCTGCAACTTTCTGTGCGACAAATTCAGACAGGAAAAATCAGTATAAATCCTTAGAAAATTATCCCCCAGTGTCTCCATCTGCTGGCGGTATTGAATAAGCATTGCTGCACTGATGGGGTATGCATTAGACGAAAAAAAAGAAGAAAAAGAAGAATAATACGCCCAGAAAAGAGGCGAAAAGGAGAAAAACGTAAAAAAACGTGAAAAAAAAGTAAGAGGAAGAGAAGGGAAAAAAAGGTGGAAATGGGTTTAAAAGTGATTTCGGCGGAGAAATATATATATATATATATATATATATATATATATATATATATATACGCGCACACACACACATATATATAAACGTATTCTCCGTTGAGATATTGCAGCCGCTGCTGTGTCCAGGCCCAGGAGCCTTAGCACTGTGCTATGATGTCACTCAATACCACTGACATCACTAGGTGTAAACAACATCTCTCCTTTGCTGTGTATGTGACTATGGAGCTGTTTGGTGATGTCGTCTATTACGGCCTTCATAGAAGCAACAGGAGATTGTTGCATCCATCTAGAACCCTCAGAACTACAGTGCTATGATGTCACTCACTTCCACAGGCCTTGCAGAGTGTAAACAACAACAACCCAGCTTTGTTGTGTATGTAACCATAGGGATTTGTGATGTCACCTAGAACCTTCACAGCAGCGACAGCTTTATGAGGAGCATCAGCACTGCTCTGCCTGAGCAGAACCATCACCGCCATAGGTTGTCAAATAACCCGGATTTAACCCACACAGGTAAGTCCAATGGGGTGCAGGCATGTCCTCTATGCTTACAGCTTCCCGTGGGTGTTGGTTTGATACCGTTTGGGGACAGCCAAGGAGGCATCTGCAGGCAACAAAGGTAGGTGTGTGCTTGTGTGTGTGTTTCCTATGCAGATCCTAAGCCCAGTGTCACATGCAAGTAGGAGGAGTAAGAAGGGTTCCTGGCAAATCCGGGTTATGGATTGCATTTAAAAAGGCCCCGTGGGAGTGCAATGGCCCCTGTCTTGCTGCTTAGCAATAATGGTATGGGTTTAGGTTCTGCTGTGTGTACTGGTGGTTGACTGCCCCCCAGCCCAGAGTGTGCATGGAAAATTGTCTGGCAGCCTCCCTGACAGCAAGCAGTGATAGTGCCCATGAAGGGGACCTTGTTGGGCCCGCCCCTTTCACGGTTATCGCTTCTCGGCCTTTTGGCTAAGATCAAGTGTAGTATCTGTTCTTATCAGTTTAATATCTGATACGTCCCCTATCTGGGGACCATATATTAAATGGATTTTTGAGAACGGGGGCTGATTTCGAAGCTTGCTTCCGTCGCCCTATGCATTGACCCGATATGGCAGTATCTTCGGGTACAGTGCACCACCCCCTTACAGGGTTAAAAAGAAAGATTCCTACTTTCATTGCTACCTGCTTGCTTGCTGGCTAGCCAGCTAGCCAGCCCTGTGGGCCTTGCTGCTGCTGCTTCTGCAGCCAAAAACAAAAGGTGGTGCTGCTGCTGCTGCTTCTGCTGCTTCTGCTTCTGCTTGTGTCTGGCCGCTGTTGGAGCGTCCAGGCACAGGACTTCTGCTGCTGCTGACTAAATGGCCTCCTTAATTGGATCATTTGAGTAGCCAGCACACCTGTGCAGGTAGGGCATGACATGATAGGCAGCTGCCTTGATAGCGGGTGGGTGCTGAATGTTCCTAATTGACAAAATAAGATTAATGCTTATGAAGAAATATAAAATCTCATCCCTTCCCCAATATCGCGCCACACCCCTACCCCTTAATTCCCTGGTTGAACTTGATGGACATATGTCTTTTTTCGACCGTACTAACTATGTAACTATGTAACATAACATGGGGGGGGGGGGGGGGGGTCTCTCCTGGCTGTTCACACAGGTGTGTCATTGCTGTACATTGACCATGCATTGCTTCTGTGGTATTGCAAAGGCAAAGACAAATGCTTCCAGCCATCCATTGCACTAATGGATTGGTCATCAGCTGGCTGTCTATGTCCCGCATCAATATAGACCAAAGTACAGAGGGGTTAGGCTATGCTATTGTGCACCTACCTGATGCATCAGAAGGTGCGAGGCCCTTGCTAAATTCTGTGCACAGACTTTGAGATCTATGCTTTAGACTGTATCTAAACCTGCTCCAACATGGACTGACATTCTGGCCTACTTTCAGCCGATGCGACTTGTCTGTCGCTGAACAGTCGCTTTTTATGTATTCAGCACCTATGTATAATGTTGTAAAAATGCTCTAGAAGCTAAAGTCGCAGAAATGTCGCACATATTTGGCCTGCAACTTTCTGTGCGACAAATTCAGACAGGAAAAATCAGTATAAATCCTTAGAAAATTATCCCCAGTGTCTCCATCTGCTGGCGGTATTGAATAAGCATTGCTGCACTGATGGGGTATGCATTAGACGAAAAAAAAGAAGAAAAAGAAGAATAATACGCCCAGAAAAGAGGCGAAAAGGA
>NW_026609836.1:337500-341841 GCF_029499605.1 Hyla sarda
TGTATATAAGGTGTATCCATAGAAATGGCGCACTGTATAGAGTATATAGGGTGTATATAAGGTGTATCCATAGAAATGGCGCACTGTATAGAGTATATAGGGTGTATATAGGGTGTATACATAGAAATGGTGCACTGTATAGAGTATATAGGGTGTATATAAGGTGTATACATAGAAATGGTGCACTGTATAGAGTATATAGGGTGTATATAAGGTGTATCCATAGAAATGGCGCACTGTATAGAGTATATAGGGTGTATATAGGGTGTATACATAGAAATGGCGCACTGTATAGAGTATATAGGGTGTATATAAGGTGTATACATAGAAATGGTGCACTGTATAGAGTATATAGGGTGTATATAAGGTGTATCCATAGAAATGGCGCACTGTATAGAGTATATATGGTGTATATAAGGTGTATCCATAGAAATGGCGCACTGTATAGTGTATATAGTTTGTATATAAGGTGTATCCATAGAAATGGCGCACTGTATAGTATATATAGTTTGTATATAAGGTGTATCCATAGAAATGGCGCACTGTATAGAGTATATAGGGTGTATATAGGGTGTATCCATAGAAATGGCGCACTGTATAGAGTATATAGGGTGTATATAGGGTGTATCCATAGAAATGGCGCACTGTATAGAGTATATAGGGTGTATATAGGGTGTATCCATAGAAATGGCGCACTGTATAGAGTATATAGGGTGTATATAAGGTGTATACATAGAAATGGTGCACTGTATAGAGTATATAGGGTGTATATAAGGTGTATCCATAGAAATGGCGCACTGTATAGAGTATATAGGGTGTATATAAGGTGTATCCATAGAAATGGCGCACTGTATAGAGTATATAGGGTGTATATAAGGTGTATCCATAGAAATGGCGCTGCCTGTATAGAGTATATAGGGTGTATATAAGGTGTATCCATAGAAATGGCGCACTGTATAGAGTATATAGGGTGTATCCATAGAAATGGCGCACTGTATAGAGTATATAGGGTGTATATAAGGTGTATACATAGAAATGGTGCACTGTATAGAGTATATAGGGTGTATATAAGGTGTATCCATAGAAATGGCGCACTGTATAGAGTATATAGGGTGTATATAAGGTGTATCCATAGAAATGGCGCACTGTATAGAGTATATAGGGTGTGTATATAAGGTGTATCCATAGAAATGGCGCTGCCTGTATAGAGTATATAGGGTGTATATAAGGTGTATCCATAGAAATGGCGCACTGTATAGAGTATATAGGGTGTGTATATAAGGTGTATCCATAGAAATGGCGCACTGTATAGAGTATATAGGGTGTATATAAGGTGTATCCATAGAAATGGCCCACCCTGTATAGAGTATATAGGGTGTATATAAGGTGTATCCATAGAAATGGTGCACTGTATAGAGTATATATGGTGTATATAAGGTGTATCCATAGAAATGGCGCACTGTATAGAGTATATAGGGTGTATACATAGAAATGGTGCACTGTATAGAGTATATAGGGTGTATATAAGGTGTATACATAGAAATGGCGCACTGTATAGAATATATAGGGTGTATATAAGGTGTATCCATAGAATTGGCGCACTGTATAGAGTATATAGGGTGTATATAAGGTGTATCCATAGAAATGACGCACCCTGTATAGAGTATATAGGGTGTATATAAGGTGTATCCATAGAAATGGCGCACTGTATAGAGTATATAGGGTGTATATAAGGTGTATCCATAGAAATGGCGCGCTGTATAGAGTATATAGGGTGTATATAAGGTGTATCCATAGAAATGGCGCACTGTATAGAGTATATAGGGTGTATATAAGGTGTATCCATAGAAATGGCGCACTGTATAGAGTATATAGGGTGTATATAAGGTGTATCCATAGAAATGGCGCACTGTATAGAGTATATAGGGTGTATATAAGGTGTATCCATAGAAATGGCGCACTGTATAGAGTATATAGGGTGTATATAAGGTGTATACATAAAAATGGCGCACTGTATAGTGTATATAGGGTGTATATAAGGTGTATACATAGAAATGGCGCACTGTATAGAGTATATAGGGTGTATATAAGGTGTATACATAGAAATGGTGCACTGTATAGTGTATATAGGGTGTATATAAGGTGTATACATAGAAATGGCGCACTGTATAGAGTATATAGGGTGTATATAAGGTGTATCCATAGAAATGGCGCACTGTATAGAGTATATAGGGTGTATATAAGGTGTATCCATAGAAATGGCGCACTGTATAGAGTATATAGGGTGTATATAAGGTGTATACATAAAAATGGCGCACTGTATAGTGTATATAGGGTGTATATAAGGTGTATACATAGAAATGGCGCACCCTGTATAGAGTATATAGGGTGTATATAAGGTGTATCCATAGAAATGGCGCGCCCTGTAGATAGCAAAACATGTGTTACTGCAATCCTTTTCTGTGGTTTCAGGGGTGCCAACATTTACAGCCATGACTGTATACAGGTGAGGAGGGAGGCTGTGATATATATATATTATACACTGATCAAAAATATAAAGGTAACACTAAACAACACAATGTAACTCCAAGTCACTGACACTTGTGTGAGATCCCACTGTCCACTCAGGAAGAACACTGACAATCAATTCACATGGAACAGACAACAGGTGGTGACCACAGACCACTTCTCAGTTCCTATGCTTCCTGGCTGATGTTTTGGTCACTTTTGAGTGCTGGCGGTGCTTTCACTCTAGTGGTAACATGAGACTGAGTCTACAACCCACACAAGTGGCTCAGGTAGTGCAGCTCATCCAGGATGGCACATCAATGCGAGCTGTGGCAAGAAGGTTTGATGTGTCTGTCAGCGTAGTGTCCAGAGCATGGAGGCGCTACCAGGAGACAGGCCAGTACATCAGGAGACGTGGAGGAGGCCGTAGGAGGGCAACAACCCCGCAGGAGGACCGCTACCTCCGCCTTTGTGTAAGGAGGAGCAGGAGGAGCACTGCCAGAGCCCTGCAAAATGACCTCCAGCTGGCCACAAATGTGCATGTGTCCACTCAAACGCTCAGAAACAGACTCCATGAGGGTGGTATGAGGGCCCGACCTCCACAGGTGGGGGTTGTGCTTACAGCCAAACACCGTGCAGGACGTTTGGCATTTGCCAGAGAACACCAAGATTGGCAAATTCACCACTGGCGCCCTGTTCACAGATGAAAGCAGGTTCACACTGAGCACGTGTGACAGTCTGGAGACGCCATAGAGAACGTTCTGCTGCCTGCAACATCCTCCACCATGACCGGTTTGATGGTGGGTCAGTAATGGTGTGGGGTGGCATTTCTTTGGGGGGCCGCACAGCCCTCCATGTGCTTGCCAGAGGTAGCCTGACTGCCATTAGGTACCGAGATGAGATCCTCAGAACCTTGTGAGACCATATGCTGGTGCGGTTGGGTTCCTCCTAATACAAGACAATGCTAGACCTCATGTGTCTGGAGTGTGTCAGCAGTTCCTACAAGAGGAAGGCATTGATGCTATGGACTGGCCGCCCGTTCCCCTGAATCCGATTGAGCACATCTGGGACGTCTCGCTCCATCCACCAGACTGTCCAGGAGTTGGCGGATGCTTTAGTCCAGGTCTGGGAGGACATCCCTCAGGAGACCATCCTCCACCTCATCAGGAGCATGCCCAGGCGTTGTAGGGAGGTCATACGGGCACGTGGAGGCCACACACACTACTGAGCCTCATTGGGACTTGTTTTAAGGACATTTCATAAAGTTGGATCGGCCTGTAGAGGGGTTTTCCACTGTGATTTTGAGGGTGACTCCATATCCAGACCTCCGGTGGTTAATGATTTACATTGATAATTTTTGTTTTTGTTGTTTTCGAATTCAGCTATGTAAAGAGGAAAGGATTTCATACGATTAGTTCATTCAGATCTAGGACGTGTTATCGCTGGGTTCACTTAAGTTTTTTTTGAGCAGTGAATATAGTGATCGGGGGTGAAGACTTTCTGGATACATTGTATATAGTGATCGGGGGTGAAGACTTTCTGGATACATTGTATATAGTGATCGGGGGTGAAGACTTTCTGGATACATTGTATATAGTGATCGGGGGTGAAGACTTTCTGGATACATTGTATATAGTGATCGGGGGTGAAGACTTTCTGGATACATTGTATATAGTGATCGGGGGTGAAGACTTTCTGGATACATTGTATATAGTGATCGGGGGTGAAGACTTTCTGGATACATTGTATATAGTGATCGGGGGTGAAGACTTTCTGGATACATTGTATATAGTGATCGGGGGTGAAGACTTTCTGGATACATTGTATATAGTG
>NW_026609837.1:0-23758 GCF_029499605.1 Hyla sarda
TACATAGGTATACGCTCGGGTAAAGATTTTTAAAGTACCCGTTTTAGGTAAGATAAATTTTAGGGATGTATTTGTGGGAAACCCTTTCGAAATGGTAAATTTTAAAAAATACACATGTGCATGCATAAGTATACACTCGGGTAAAAATTTTTAAAGTACCCGTTTAGGTAAGATAAATTTTAGGGGTGTATTTGTGGGAAACCCTTTCGAAATGGTAAATTTTAAAAAATACACATGTGCATGCATAAGTATACACTCGGGTAAAAATTTTTAAAGTACCCGTTTAGGTAAGATAAATTTTAGGGGTGTATTTGTGGGAAACCCTTTCGAAATGGTAAATTTTAAAAAATACACATGTGTATACATAGGTATACACTCGGGTAAAAATTTTTAAAGTACCCGTTTTAGGTAAGATAAATTTTAGGGGTGTATTTGTGGGAAACCCTTTCGAAATGGTGGGTTAAAAATATGCGTGCGTACGCCGGGAATGGGTTGTATAGAACTAGTTAGTAATAGAAACAATTAATCTATAAAAGCTACGATAGGCCTTCATAGAAAAACCGTAAAGTACTCTTGGTCCGGGGGGTTACAAGAGAAAACTAGCGGTAAAATCTATGGGGGGGGGGGGGGGGGGGTTGCCTAAAATGGGGTTATATTGAACTAGTTAGTAATAGAAACAATTAATCTATAAAAGCTACGATAGGCCTTCATAGAAAAACCGTAAAGTACTCTTGGTCCGGGGGGGTTACAAGAGAAAACTAGCGGTAAAATCTATGGGGGGGGGGGGGGGGGGGTTGCCTAAAATTTTATAGGAAAGTAGGCGGCGTTAAAGAGAAATCCTATCCGCTGGGAGATGCCAAATATTGTGTTAAAAAAATTCAAACATTGGACTCCCGGGGGGGAAAATAAAATAGTAGTGAATTTTTAGATAGGCGTAAATATTGCTATGTCTAACAAGCATTCATTTATAGGTTATCATATTCTTATGCCTAATGAACCACGCTTGCATGAAGTAGGACCACCTTAGTTAATGTGCCATTACCCCACTGAGAGATGCCAGGTGAAAGGTTTTTAAAAAAAAAACCACTGATGCTATGTAGTGCAGGGAGGCCTTGTTAAGGAGCAAAAGGGACCAGACCGCATAGGGGAGATGCTCTTTAGAAACCAGTTAAACCCGATTAACCTATATAAGTCCATAGATTCAGTTCCGTCAGATGCTTTTTAAAAGGTGAGGAAGGCCACTCTTGTTGAAGGTCCATTGGAGAATACCAACTCCCAAGCCCTTGACGTCATGTAGGCCACATTAAGGTACGAATGGGGAATATCAAAGTGTTGATGGTAAAGTTCCAGGATATTTCTGGGCATTATTCATGTGGTTAATCTTTTTATGGGTATTATTATTGTTATGATATATGTAGAAGGCCATGGTAGTTGATTATGAAAGGTTAATTATAAGGATATGCTTGGTTGCTGGGATAGAAAAGGCACAGTTCAACAATGGGATACATGAAATAATTGGACTAAAGTTGACTTGCCTTTATGTTTATGTATAGTTTGTTAATTAAGGATATTATTTTGATAATAATATTCAAGTTCATGCTTGACGGGTAGTACAATATGTAAATAGTGTGTCTATATACATTAATTAACTTATTAAGAATAAGTGGGTAATTATTTGTGTGGATATTTATGCATAGTGTTAATGATGAAGGCTCTTACTTCATTTTAGTCTAAGACACATGAATTATCAATCCGCCTTCGTGAAACGTATTTCTAGATGCATTAATTTAGTATTGAGTTTCATATTATGTGAATCTTAACATGTTTAATAAGGATAGCGTTTGGTAAAGGTATGCATGGGGTAAATAAATGAATGCTCTATTATGCATAGTATGTATATAATCATACATGAATTAGGGCAAAGATATGCATGGGGTAAATAGATGAATGCTCTATTATACATAGTATGTATATAATCATACATGAATTAGGGCAAAGATATGCATGGGGTAAATAGATGAATGCTCTATTATGCATAGTATGTATATAATCATACATGAATTAGGGCAAAGATATGCATGGGGTAAATAGATGAATGCTCTATTATGCATAGTATGTATATAATCATACATGAATTAGGGCAAAGATATGCATGGGGTAAATAGATGAATGCTCTATTATGCATAGTATGTATATAATCATACATGAATTAGGGCAAAGATATGCATGGGGTAAATAGATGAATGCTCTATTATGCATAGTATGTATATAATCATACATGAATTAGGGCAAAGATATGCATGGGGTAAATAGATGAATGCTCTATTATGCATAGTATGTATATAATCATACATGAATTAGGGCAAAACTTTCATTTAATTCTCTAAAAAGTGTTTTGTTCGATAATAAGGACAAAAATTTATAAGTTTTACTGTTGATTTTGCATGAATTAGGGCAAAGATATGCATGGGGTAAATAGATGAATGCTCTATTATGCATAGTATGTATATAATCATACATGAATTAGGGCAAAACTTTCATTTAATTCTCTAAAAAGTGTTTTGTTCGATAATAAGGACAAAAATTTATAAGTTTTACTGTTGATTTTGCATGAATTAGGGCAAAGATATGCATGGGGTAAATAGATGAATGCTCTATTATGCATAGTATGTATATAATCATACATGAATTAGGGCAAAACTTTCATTGTTCTAATCCATGGACGTTTTAAAGTGGGGTTCGTGGGGGGGTACAAGGTGTCCGCCAACTGCCCTAAAAGTTTAATCGGGCTAACTTGTTTTCTAGAGTGCCTGTGGCGGGGATGAGAAGGATAAAGATGCAAAAATAGATGACTGAGGCTAGTTGGCCAATCATGATGAAGGGGTCTTCTACTGGTTGGCCGCCAATCCATGTCAGGATCATCGTGTTTGCCACTAGGGTTCAGAATAGTAGTTTAGTTAGGGGTCGGAAAGTAGAAGTTCGTTGATTGGATGTGTGAAGGATGGGTAATAAGAACAGGATTATGATAGAGAATAGGAGGGCTAGGACTCCGCCGAGTTTATTGGGGATAGATCGAAGGATAGCATATGCAAACAAGAAGTATCATTCGGGTTTAATGTGAGGGGGAGTTACTAGGGGGTTAGCGGGAGTGAAATTATCTGGGTCACCGAGGATATTTGGGGCAAATGTGGATAGCGCGGCTAGCAGGGCTAGAAGTACGGCAAATCCAAATGCGTCCTTGTAGGAGTAGTAGGCGTGGAATGGGATTTTGTCTGAGTTGGAGTTTAGTCCAGTTGGGTTAGACGAGCCTGTTTGGTGTAGGAACAGGAGGTGGATTATTGAGGCTCCTGCAATAATAAAGGGTAGAATGAAGTGGAATGTAAAGAATCGGGTTAAAGTGGCGTTATCCACCGAGAATCCGCCCCAGATTCATTGTACTAGCTCGGTTCCGATGTAGGGGGCGGCTGAAAGAAGGTTAGTGATTACTGTGGCGCCTCAAAAGGACATTTGCCCTCATGGTAAGACGTATCCGACAAAGGCTGTTGCTATAACTAAGAACAGTAAAATTACCCCAACATTTCATGTTTCTTTAAATAGGAAAGATCCGTAGTACATGCCCCGTCCAATGTGAAGGTAAATACAAATGAAGAAGAATGAGGCTCCGTTTGCATGTAGATTTCGTAAAAGTCAGCCGTTGTTTACATCTCGACAGATGTGGGCTACAGATGAGAAGGCTATTGAGGTGTCTGCTGTATAATGTATTGCTAGGAATAGTCCAGTAGCGATTTGTAGAATAAGGCAGATTCCGAGGAGGGAGCCAAAATTTCATCATGAGGACAGGTTGGATGGTGCGGGGAGGTCAATGAAGGAGGAATTAACAATTTTTAGTATGGGGTGGGTTTTGCGTAAAATAGGGGCCATTAGTTCTTATAGTTGAACACAACAATAGCTTTTCAGGCTATAAGTCTAGGTTAAAATCCTTGTAGGAATTATGATATTTTTGTTTGAGGTTGGGTTGGTGGGGGGATTTCTTGCTGTAGCTTCAAATCCTTCTCCGTATTATGCGGCTTTGGGGTTAGTGGTTTCTTCCGGGGTGGGGTGCTTGATTTTAATATTCGGGGGGGCTTCGTTTTTATCTTTGGTATTATTTTTAGTTTACTTGGGGGGAATAATAGTGGTATTTGCTTATTCGGCAGCTTTAGTTGCTGAGCCCTATCCGGAGGCTTGAGGTAGTGTGGGTGTAGTGGTTTATTTAATCGGCTATTTATTGTTGTTGGGGTTATGATGGTTAATTGGTGGAAAATCAGAGGAGATAACTGCGGGGGGTTGAGGAGCAAGTGCTTATATGGGTGATTGATTCGGAGTTTCTATGCTGTTCTCCTGGGGAGGGGGATTACTATTGATTGGGGGTTGGGCACTATTGTTGACATTGTTTGCTGTTTTAGAGGTAGTTCGGGGCCATTACGGAGGGGTCTTACGAGCTGTAAGATGACTAAACAAATTAAAGTGGAGAAGATAAAGATAGTCAGGTAGACTTTGATTAGCCCCTGCTGGATTTCTTGATTAAATGTAATTGGGGGCAGTTGTAATTCGGCTAGGCCTTTTGGCCCAATTTTTTCGAGTCAGAGGGTATCAATAAGGTGAGATGATGTTCGTAAGCTAAAGTTTAACATAGATGATGGAATTAGTCGGTGTATTGCTGTAGGATAGAATGAAGTATTAATGATTTTAGATGTGTAGAATGTCCCAGGGGTTTTAGTTCATGAGATGGAGGCTAAATCTATTGCAATGATGAAACCCAGAACGGACACTGCTAGGGCTGCAATTTTTAAATGGGGGGGTATGGTTATGACTATCGGGGAAGTAGGGATAATAATTTGATTAGTAATTAGGCCGGCAATGATACTACCAAATGCTAAGCGTTTAATGGGGTTAATAATGGTGGGGTTATTTTCATTAATTAACACGATGGGGTTAAATCGGGGGTGTTTTATGGATGCAAAGTAGATGATTCGAAGGCTATAGACGGCTGTAAATGATGTGGCAATTATAGTTAGTGCTAATGCCCATGCATTAACATCAGAGGTGTTAATGGCTTCAATAATAGCGTCTTTTGAGAAGAACCCGGCCAAGTACGGCGTCCCCATAAGTGCTAAGCTTCCCACAGACACGCATGATGTTGTAAAGGGAAGAGTCTTTTGTAAGCCCCCTATCTTTCGGATATCCTGTTCATCGGCTAGGTTATGAATAATTGAGCCTGAGCAAAGAAAGAGTATGGCTTTAAAAAAGGCGTGAGTGCAGATGTGAAAGAAGGCTAGGTGTGGTATATTTAACCCAATTGCTACTACTATTAGGCCTAGCTGGCTAGATGTAGAGTAAGCAATGATTTTTTTAATATCATTTTGTGTTAGGGCGCATGTTGCTGCAAATGCTGTGGAAATGGCACCCAGGCATAGACAAAAGGTAAGAGCTGTTTGATTATTTTCAATTATGGGGTGGATTCGAATAAGAAGAAATACACCTGCTACCACTATCGTGCTCGAGTGTAGAAGGGCTGAGACAGGGGTCGGCCCCTCTATAGCTGAGGCTAGCCAGGGGTGAAGACCAAATTGGGCAGATTTACTTGCTGCGGCAATAATGAATGCTAGAAGAAGGGGAGTGGAGTGATTTATAGAAAAAATAAAATTTAAATCGACTGAATCATACAATGAAATTAGTCAAAATAGGGCAAAAAGGAAGCCGATATCACCAATTCGGTTATACAGTACTGCTTGTAGGGCAGCTGCCCCGGCGTTACTTCGAGTAAAATATCAGCCAATGAGTAGGTAAGACATGATCCCTACCCCTTCCCAGCCAATAAATAACATTAAAAAATTTCCGGCGGAGACCAACAGTATTATGGCTAATAGAAAAATTAGTAAATATTTAAAAAAGAGTTGGATTTTAATATCGCTGTGCATGTACCACAGGGAGTACTCTACGATGCTCCATGTGACTATTAGGGCAATTGGGATAAAGATGATGGAGTAGTGATCTAGTTGAATGGTTAAGTTGATCGGGGTTGACAGAATGTTGAATCATTTTCATGAGATGGATATTGTCTGTGCGGTTTCGTTAATTATAAGTAGAAGCGGAATAGTTGAGATAAAAAATGCTGTTTTGACGGCAGTTTTGGTCTTGAGGTGGAAGTCACTAGAATTAGGATTAAGAAGAGGAATAATTAATACAAGTATACTTAGGATGTAGGATGAAAGAGGTGCTATAAGCAAGTTCATGGCTTTTGCTAAGACTTAACTTGGCATAAGCATGGTCGAGTCTGCTACGGAGTCGAACCATAGAAGGAAGTAATTAGCAGTTCTTGCTTATCCAATCAGATTCGGTGAATAGAGGGGAATTAGTCCTCATTTCTAAAATCACAAGCTAGGGTTTTTATT
This sequence comes from Hyla sarda, assembly GCF_029499605.1. Taxonomy (NCBI): domain Eukaryota; kingdom Metazoa; phylum Chordata; class Amphibia; order Anura; family Hylidae; genus Hyla; species Hyla sarda. The sequence continues at coordinate 6,435 of NW_026609837.1, forward strand.
AAACTATATTCACTTAAAATAGAAGGCTTGGCTTAACAGTTAGAAGTAAAGCTGGAATAATGTGGAGTGCCAGAAGAGCATGTTCTCGTGTTTGAATCGGTGGTATAAATTTAATGTGTAGAGGCAGGTACTCTCGTTGAGTTGATCAAAATATGTACAGGGAATAAGAAGTGGTAAATAAAATGCTAATACCTATAATAATCAGTGTTAAGTTCGATCATTGGAAAAGGGATGAAAGGATGGATATTTCCCCAATGAAGTTGGGTGAGGGAGGTAAGGCTATGTTTAAGAGTGCAGCTAGTATCATCAGGCTGCGGAAAGCGGGAGGATAATTTGGCTTCCTTGTAGAATAATAAGTGTTCGGGTGTGGGTACGTTCATACGAAGTGTTCGCCAGGCAAAAGAGGGCGGAGGATACCAAGCCATGAGAGATTATTAGAATTAGGGATCCGGCGATGCTTCAATCAGTTTTTAAAAGTGATGCTGCAATGACTAGGCCTATATGACTGACTGAAGAAAAAGCGATGAGGGACTTCAAGTCTGTTTGTCGAGAGCAAAGTGCTGCTGATAAGAGGACACCAAATATTGAAAAAATAATTAATGGGGCTGCTGTTTGTAAAAATGAGTCACTGATGATAGTGTTAACACGCAAGATTCCGTATCCGCCCAGTTTTAGTAGGGTTCCGGCTAAGATTATAGAGCCGGCAATGGGGGCCTCTACATGGGCTTTTGGTAACCACAGGTGAACACCGTATAAGGGTATTTTTACAAGAAAGGCTGTGAAACAGGCTGCCCACCATGCTAACATGCAGGCTGAGGGGTTAAGTTCTTTTGCGGAGTCTTTGATTAGAGAGATTGAGAGGGTTCCAAATGTTTCATGAAAAAATAATAGCGCAGCTAAAAGGGCTATTGACCCAAATAGTGTATAGAATAATAAATATGTTCCTGCTAGTATTCGTTCTTTTTGGGCCCCTCAGCGTGTAATAATAATTAATGTTGGGATTATAGTTGATTCAAACAGAATAAAGAACAATATCATGTTGTCTGCTAAGAATGCTAAGAGGGTGGTGACTTGAAGTAGAATGACAGTAAAAATATAGGCTCGTTGACGTGAGACGGGCTCCTTTGATAGTTTACTTTGACTAGCTAAAAGAGTTGGGGCTGTCAGTCAGCAGGTTAGAATAAGTAGGGGAGATGAAATCTGGTCAATAGTGAAGTAGGAGTTTAAGAAAAGAGAGCCATTTTGAGTGCAGAATCAAACTATTGATGCAATAGCAATAATTAATGACTGGGCTGTGATAACTTCCCACAACCGCTTAGCAGGGGTTAACCAGGTTGAGAGAAGTAGAATAGATAGGGGCACAGAGATTACTAACATTGTAGAAGATTCAAGGAGTTCAAATTATCTGTTCCGTGGGTGCGTGCAGTGGCGATTATTAATGCTAGCCCGATTCCTGCTTCGCATGCAGAGAGGGTTAATATAATTAGGGGATATATTATGGGTGTAATTAGGCAGAATTTTAAGGCTCATAAACCGAGGGCTACAAAAATAGATAGTATTATGCTCTCCAGGCATAATAAAGCTGATAGGAGATGTGCTCGGTGTAAAGATAACCCTAAAAGACCTAAGAAAAATGTGGAAGTTAATAGTCAGGATTCGTGTGTTAAGGTCATGAAGAGGGGATATGGGATTGAACCATAATTTGCTGAGTCGAAATCAGCTGTCTTTTTTAAACGACCCCCTCATTCTGCTCATTCTAGTCCCCCTTGGGCTCACTCGTAGATAAACCCCAGGGTTAAAAGAATAAGAATAATTGATGATCAAAAAATTGCTAGGGTGGGGTAATTGAATTGGGTTGCTCATGGTGTTGGGAGTAAGAGGGCGATTTCTAAGTCGAAGAGAAGAAATAGGATAGCGACCAGGAAAAATCGTATTGAATATGGGAGTCGTGCTGACCCGAGTGGGTCAAATCCGCACTCATAAGGGGAGAGTTTTTCTGAGTCGGGGTTTAGTGACGGTAATCAAAAGCTAATAAAGGCTAAAATTAAGGATAAGGTAGAGGCAATTAAAACATAAGATGTCATTACTTTCTCTTGGGGTTTAACCAAGACTGGGTGATTGGAAGTCACTTGTACTAATTATACTAAGAAAGTATGAGCCTCATCAGTAGATTGAGACGTAAAGGAAAAGTCAGACGACATCTACGAAATGTCAGTATCATGCAGCTGCTTCAAATCCAAAATGATGTTGGGTGGTGAAATGAAAGTTAATTTGTCGAAATAGGCATGTAATAAGAAATAGTGAGCCAATAATAACATGAAGTCCGTGAAATCCAGTTGCCACAAAGAATGTTGATCCGTAGATGCCGTCGGCAATGGTAAAAGGTGCTTCGTAATATTCCATGGCTTGAAGGATAGTAAAATAAAGGCCTAGGGTAATAGTTAGGGCTAAAGATTGGATTGCTTCTTTTCGATCCCCTTGCATAATGCTGTGGTGGGCCCACGTGACTGAGACCCCGGAGGCCAGGAGAACTGCGGTGTTTAGAAGGGGTACTTCGAATGGGTTAAGAGGTGAGATTCCAGTTGGTGGTCAGCATTCCCCAATCTCATAGGAGGGTGCTAAGCTGGCATTATAGAATGCTCAAAAAAATCCAATGAAAAAGAACACTTCTGAGGTGATAAATAGGATTATACCATAACGCAGGCCCTTTTGTACTGGAATAGTGTGGTGGCCTTGAAATGTGCCTTCTCGGACGATATCTCGTCATCATTGATACATGGTGAGAAGCATAAGTAGGAGGCCGAAAGTTAAAATTAAGGTTGTATTGTAGTGGAATCATATGGCTAGGCCAGTCGTTAATATAAATGCTGCTGTGGCTCCTGTGAGGGGTCAAGGGCTGGGGTCAACTATGTGGAAAGCGTGAGCTTGGTGTGCCATTAGGTGTTTTCTTGAAGGTAGAGGCTTAGGAGAAGAACAAATACATATGCTTGGATCATTGCAACTGCAATTTCTAGTATGGTTAGGAGGATTAGTGTTATGAAAGTTAGAGCTGAAACAATAGGAGAAGAAAATAGTAAGGCTAGTGTGGCTGAAGAAATAAGTTGAATGAGGAGATGTCCGGCGGTTAGGTTGGCTGTGAGTCGGACACCTAGGGCTATGGGTCGGATAAATAGGCTAATGGTTTCGATAATAATAAGAATGGGAATAAGAGGTGTTGGGGTTCCTTCGGGGAGGAAGTGTCCAAGGGACGCTGTGAGTTGATTACGAAATCCAATTGCCACAGTCGCTAATCATAGGGGGATGGCTAGACCTAAGTTAAGTGATAATTGAGTAGTGGGGGTGAATGTGTACGGAAGGAGGCCTAAGAGATTTATGCCCAATAAAAAAATTATTAGTGAGGTTAAAATTAAAGCCCATTTATGGCCTGGAGTGTTTAATGGGGAGAAGATTTGTTTAGAGAAGGTTTTAACGAATCATGTTTGTACAGTTACTACACGATTAGTTAACCAACGATTACATGGGGTGGGAAATATAAGTCATGGGGCCAGAAGGGCAACAAAAACTAACGGTAGTCCCAGGAGGTTTGGAGAGGCGAATTGACTAAATAAGTTTAGGATCAGGGTCAGGATCAAGATTTAGTTAGGCCTTTATAAGTTTTATGGGTGGGGTCATTTAGGCTATTATATTTAGAAACTTTAATTGGGGAATATGCAAGAAAAATAAGTCATGAGACAAATAGAATGGGGAATCATGGTGTTGGGTCTAATTGCGGCATTCACTAAGGGTGGTTGGAAGTCACCTGTCTATAGCTTAAAAGGCTATCGCTTGGTCCTATAGCTTCTTAATGAGGCGGTTTCTGAGGCAGAAGTTCAGTCTAGAAACTCCTTGATAGGGAGAGATTCAACAACAATAGGTATGAAGCTGTGGTTGGCACCGCAGATTTCCGAGCATTGACCATAATATACACCTGGTCGAGAGACGAGAAATGAGGCTTCACTTAGTCGTCCTGGGATTGCGTCAGTTTTTACCCCTAAAGATGGCACTGCTCACGAGTGGAGTACATCATCTGCTGTAATAAGGGTTCGGGTTGCTATTCCTACTGGGGTAATTATTCGGTTATCGACTTCTAAAAGACGAAATTGACCTGATAGGAGGTCTTGGGTGGGAACCATGTAAGAGTCAAAGTTCAAATCAGCGAAGTCTGAGTATTCGTAGCTTCAATACCATTGGTGGCCGATTGCTTTAATGGTAATGTCCGGGTTGCTTATTTCATCTATTAAATATAGAATTCGTAATGAGGGGAGGGCGATGACAATTAGAATAATGGCTGGTATGATGGTTCATACTATTTCAATCTCCTGTGCGTCGATAGTGTTGGTGTTTGATAACTTGGTGCTTATTAAGGTTGTAATAATATAAAGGACTAGGGCACTAATTAAAAAAACTGCTATTAGTGCGTGATCATGGAAGTGAAGGAGCTCCTCTATAATAGGAGAGGCTGCGTCTTGGAAACCTAACTGAAGTGGGTGGGCCATTAGAGGTGTACGGGGGTTTAACCCATTATTTTATCTTGACAAGGTAATGTTATAAGTTAACTAACTCCTCAAAGAAAGTGACAGAGTGGTTATGTGCCTGGCTTGAAACCAGTGGATGGGGGTTCAATTCCCTCCTTTCTCGATCTATTGTTTTGGGAGAAGGTAGATTCTTCGTATGTGTGGTAGTGAGGTGGATAGCCGTGAAGTCACTCTACGTTTGTAGAAGTTATTTCTGTGGAAGATAGGATGCGTTTAGAGGAGAAAGCTTCTCAAATAATAAATATTATAATTACTACAGCAACTAGGGAAATAAGTGAGCCAATAGATGAAACCGTATTTCAAAGGGTATATGCATCAGGATAGTCAGAGTATCGTCGTGGTATACCTGCTAAGCCTAGGAAGTGTTGAGGGAAAAATGTTAAATTTACTCCGGTAAATATCACGCCAAATTGAATTTTTGCTCAGGTTTTGTGTAGGGTAAAACCTGTAAATAGGGGGAATCAGTGTACAAATCCGGCCATGATGGCAAATACAGCTCCTATAGACAGAACATAGTGAAAATGGGCTACCACATAGTAAGTATCGTGAAGGACAATATCTAAAGATGAGTTAGCTAGAACAATCCCTGTGAGTCCGCCAACTGTGAACAGGAAGATGAAGCCCAGCGCTCATAGTATGGCGGCGTCTCATTTAATAATTCCTCCATGCATTGTGGCTAATCAGCTAAAAACTTTAACACCTGTTGGGATGGCAATAATTATTGTAGCAGAGGTGAAATAGGCTCGGGTGTCTACGTTTAGGTCAGTTGTGAACATGTGATGGGCCCAAACAATAAATCCCAGGAGGCCAATAGATATTATTGCTCACACTATACCTATATAGCCGAACGGTTCTTTTTTGCTTGAGTAGAATGTGACTACGTGGGAGATAATTCCAAACCCGGGAAGAATTAAAATGTAGACTTCTGGGTGACCAAAAAATCAAAATAAGTGTTGGTATAAGACCGGATCTCCCCCTCCTGCCGGGTCAAAGAATGTTGTATTCAAATTACGATCAGTGAGAAGCATGGTGATGCCTGCCGCTAGGACAGGAAGAGAAAGAAGTAGAAGAACAGCAGTAATTAGGACAGATCAAACGAACAGGGGGGTTTGGTACTGTGTTATAGATGGGGGCTTCATGTTGAGAATCGTGGTAATGAAGTTAATGGCCCCCAGAATTGAAGAGACACCTGCGAGATGAAGGGAAAAAATGGTTAAATCAACTGAGGGTCCGGCGTGCGCCAGGTTTCCGGCGAGGGGTGGGTATACAGTTCACCCGGTTCCGGCCCCTGCTTCAACACCAGCTGATGCTAAGAGAAGAAGAAAAGATGGGGGGAGAAGTCAGAAGCTTATGTTATTTATTCGCGGGAAGGCCATGTCGGGTGCACCAATTATTAAAGGAATTAGTCAGTTTCCAAACCCCCCGATTAAGATGGGCATTACTATAAAGAAGATCATAACGAAGGCGTGGGCCGTAACAATGACATTATAAATCTGGTCATCACCCAGAAGGGATCCAGGCTGACTGAGTTCTGCTCGAATTAAGAGACTGAGAGCTGTGCCGACCATGCCGGCTCAGGCCCCAAATACTAGGTACAGGGTACCGATATCTTTGTGGTTGGTGGAAAATAATCAACGGGTAATTATCACAGGTAAGATGGCCGAATGCTAGGCGGTGGGTTGTAGCCCCAACAATGTAGGTTTAATTCCTACTCTTATCAGGCTCTGGGGTGTCACACGTGGGATTGCAAATCCCAAGAAGCAGAATAGTTCCTGCCGGGGCTTCTCCCGTTTTTAAAAACCGGGAGAAGTAGAATGAAGCTCGCTGGATTGAGCGTTTAGCTGTTAACTAAAATGTTACGGGATCAAGGCCCGTCTTTCTAGGAGGCTTTATCTTAATTAAAGTATCTGATTTGCATTCAGAAGATATGGGTTAATATCCTATAAGTCTTACAGAAACTAGAAGAGTTTAACTTCTACTAAGAGCTTTGAAGGCTCTTGGTCTGAATTAGCCTAAGTTTCTAAATTTCTGATGAGACTTATGATGGTTGGGGTTACAGGTAGGAGAAGGAGGGTAAAAGAGATTGGTAATGCCATTATGTTATTTTTGTTAAAAAATCAATGATAGGTTGAATTGGATAGGTTTGGTGCCAATGTTAAGGATATGTTGTACGTAAGTCGGAGGTAGAAGAATAAGCTTAGAAGTGTAGATAGGAGGATAACAAAGGCGAATATTGTAAGATCTTGCTTAATTATTTCTTGGGCAATAAGTCACTTTGGAATGAACCCGGTTAATGGTGGTAGTCCGCTGAGGGATAATAGGGATAGAAGCGATAGGGCTGAGAGGGTGGGGGATTTAGATCATGCTGTTGATAGTTCATAAACATTTTTTGTGCCCAAAAAGATAAATATTATGAAAAGGGTTGATGTTATAAGAATATAAATGATGAAATTTATTAAGGTGAGTTGGGGGGAGATTTTCAGAATTGCTAGTATCCACCCCAAATGGGCAATAGAGGAGAATGCTAGTACTTTTCGAATTTGGGTCTGGTTAATGCCTCCTCAACCCCCAATCACTGTCGAAAGTAAGCCTAAGACTAGTATGAGGTTTAAGTCAACAAATTGGGATAGTTGAAGTAGCAGGGTTATTGGGGCAATTTTCTGTCATGTTGAGAGAATGAGTCCTGTTTTTAAAGTTAGTCCTTGAAGAACCTCTGGGAGCCAAAAGTGAAATGGGGCGATTCCGAGTTTTATAGATAGGGCAATTGATAGCAAGATTGAAGTCGAGTAGTTAATATTAATATTAATGGCTCACTCGCCAGTGAGTCAGGCATTAATTGTGCTAGCGAATAGGATTAGAGCTGATGCTGCTGCTTGTGTCAAGAAGTATTTTGTCGCAGCTTCAATGGCTCGTGGGTGGGGCGTTTTGGTTATAAGGGGGATAATCGCTAAGGTGTTAATTTCAAGACCAACTCAGGCTAGAATTCAGTGGTAGCTTGACAGTGTGGTAATTGTGCCTAGTGCTAGGCTAGAGAAAATAATGTAGAGGGTAAGGGGGTTAATTAGTAAAGGAGGGGGTTTAACCAACATGTTTGGGGTATGGGCCCAAAAGCTTATTTAGCTGACTTTACTAGGGAGTGGTAAAATGGAATTACGTAGAGTTTTGATCTCTTAATTATAGGTTCGATTCCTATCTCTCTAAGGAAGTGAGGGGGTTTGAACCCCTATTATCCTCCCTATCAAGGAGGTCCCTATCTTTCGGGCACGCTTCCATGTTGTTGGTGGAAAAATTAGGAGGGAAATGGGAAATGAAATGTGTCAGATTGTCAGGGCTAATGTGAGTGGTAAGAAGCTTTTTCAAACCAAGTGTATAAGTTGGTCATACCGGAATCGTGGGTATGAGGCTCGCACTCATAAGAAAATTATTGAGAGCAGAGCAGCTTTTGTTATTAGGGAGATTGTGGTTGTTGGCAAAGATAAGATGGTGGAGGATCCTAAGAAGATAACGGCAGAAATTGTGTTTATTATAAGGATATTAGCGTATTCTGCTAGGAAAAATAGTGCGAATGGACCACCTGCGTACTCTACATTAAATCCTGATACTAGTTCAGATTCTCCTTCGGTCAAGTCAAAGGGTGCTCGATTTGTTTCAGCAAGAGTTGAGACATATCACATTATAGCGAGAGGTCACATAGGGATGATAAGTCAAATTGATTCTTGTGAGATGTTGAAGTTTTGAAGTGTGAAGTTCCCAGACAATAAGATTGTGCAAAGCAAAATTAGGGCTAGTGTGACCTCATAGGAGATGGTTTGTGCAACTGCTCGTAAGGCGCCGATTAGGGCATATTTGGAGTTTGAGGCTCACCCTGACCCTAAAATTGAGTAAACTATCAGACTTGACAGGGCTAGAATAAATAAAACGCCTAGGTTTATGTCACAGAGGGGAATAGGTATAGGTAGCGGGGTTCAAATAATTATAGCTAAAGCTAGGGCTAGAGTGGGGGAGAGAAGAAATAGGGTTTGAGATGAGTTTGACGGTCGTACAGGTTCCTTAATAAATAATTTTACACCGTCAGCAATGGGTTGAAGAAGGCCGGTGGGTCCTACTACGTTTGGGCCCTTTCGATGTTGTATGTAGCCTAATACCTTCCGTTCAATAAGGGTAAGAAATGCAACTGCTAGGAGGATGGGGGCGATGTAGCATAGGGGTAGAATAAATTGGACAAGATTCAAAGTTAATGAGAGGATTTGAACCTCTATAGAAAGGGTTTAGGTCTTTTGCAATGCCAGGTTTTGCTACATTAACGCTCTTGTTTAGAGTTTTATTACAGATTAAATATTTATTGAGTCTGGGTCATAAATTATTAAATACGGCTTGCATAATGCATGGGCCATGTTTTTTCGGTCCTTTCGTACTAGAAAAAGCTCTTTATAGATAGAAACTGACCTGGATTACTCCGGTCTGAACTCAGATCACGTAGGGTTTTAATCGTTGAACAAACGAACCTTTAGTAGCGGCTGCACCACTGGGATACCCTGATCCAACATCGAGGTCGTAAACCCGCCTGTCGATAGGGGCTCTTGAGGCGGATTGCGCTGTTATCCCTAGGGTAACTTGGTTCGTTGATCAATTTATTGGGTCAATAGATGTCGATTTATTGGTGCATAGAGTTGTAGCTCACGGCTCAGGGGGGTATTCCCCATTCAATGTGGAGGTTATTTTTTACTCCGCGGTCACCCCAACCTAAAACTAATAATCAGGAGGCCATAGTAAATGTTTATTACTCTGAAGTGTTGATGTTTAAAGGCAAGTGTTATTGAGTTTAAAGCTCCATAGGGTCTTCTCGTCTTATATGTTTATCTCCGCTTCTTCACGGGGAGATTAGTTTCACTGATTGGAAAAAGGAGACAGTGTAACCCTCGTGGTGCCATTCATACTAGTCCTCATTTAAAGAACAAGTGATTACGCTACCTTCGCACGGTTAGGATACCGCGGCCGTTGAACAGAGTCACTGGGCAGGCTGGACCTCTTATATTATAACAAGAGGCGATGTTTTTGGTAAACAGGCGAGGTTAATATTTGCCGAGTTCCTTCTTTTTCTTTTAATCTTACTTGAAATGCTCTTGTGTTAGGTTAACATTATGAAAATTAAGGTTTTCTTGTGGAGGTTATTAATTTTTTGCAGGGGTGTTAATAGCCAGCGGTGTGTCCTTTCTGGCTTACACTCGCATTTAAGTGAAGTTCTGCTTCTTGTTACTAGTTTCAACATAAAATATTCTATAGGGGTATAGAAGTACTCAGTAGTGGTGGAGGGTTCTGGGTTATAGAAGGAATTGGGTACGGGAGTAATGAAGCTTTGACGCTATTTTAAAGGTGGCTGCTTTTAAGCCTACTTGATTACTGTAAGTAGATATTACCCGTCTCTTGAGGTTGTATCCTATTTCAAATAGGCTGTACCTTATTTGAATTGCTCTAAAGTAATATAATTATCTATGGGTATTAACGGGACTTTAGGTTGGACTTAAATCCTTTTCCTGAGTAACCAGCTATCACTAAGTTCGTTAGGTCTGTCACCCCTACTCGAAGGTCTTCCCACTCTTTTGCAACAGAGACGGGTTTGCTCAATAAGCTGCCCTGGAGTAGCTCACTTAGTTTCGGGAAGTTAAACTGTAAGTCGTTTTGCTTAATTTGACTAGTTGAACCATGATGCAAAAGGTACGAGGTTGAATCTCTGCTTTCTTACGCTTGACATTTATTTCATTTTTATTTCATCTTTCCCTTGCGGTACTATTGATATAGCTCCTAATAGTTTTTTAATCGCCTTTACTAAGATGTAAAAATGTTTTGATTTGTGAGGTAAATTCTTAGGGTTTATAAAATTATAGAGGGGCGTAGATTTTTAGCTCAAAATAATCTGAGTTTAACAGATATTTGCTCGGTGTAAGCGAGATGCTTTGTTTAAGCTATATTTTGTTTCCAAGCACACCTTCCGGTACGCTTACCATGTTACGACTTGCCTCTTCTGATTTGCTGATTTTAGTTAATTACTGATATTGGGCTTTGAAGAGGGTGACGGGCGGTGTGTACACACCCCAGTGCCGGGTTAAAAAGAACACTATGATTTCTTTTTACTGCTAAATCCGCCTTCTGACTAGAATTTCATATGTAGTCTTTCGTATATTCTAAATTAGAGAGTGTAGCCCATCTCTTCCCACTTCATTTACTGCACCTTGACCTGACGTATTGATGTAGAGACATTGAGCTCACTAAATTTCGCTCACGGGGTAAGCTGACGACGGAGGTATACAGGCTGATATAGCTAGAAATGGTGAGGTTAAGCGGGGGTTATCGATTATAGGACAGGCTCCTCTAGGTGGATATGGGGTACCGTCAAGTCCCTTGGGTTTTAAGCTTGGCTCGTAGTTCCCAGGCGATACGAATGTAATTTAAAGTTTACGGCTGAGCATAGTGGGGTATCTAATCCCAGTTTGTATCTCAGCTGTCGTGGGTTCAAGTTGGTGTAAATATAGTAACTTTCGTTTTTGGATTTCTTGTGAACAAGCGTGTCACAGCTTAGTCAAAATACAACTATAGTTATTAGATGACTTTAATCACGCTTTACGCCGAAAATAATCAAATTGAGCCTCGTGGTGTAACCGCGGCGGCTGGCACCATATTTGCCGGCTCTTTTTACTTTAACTGAGTCAAGCTGGCGCTTATACTCAATGTTAATTACTGCTGAATTTCCTTGTGGATGTGGCGTGGCTAGGTGTTTTGGGCTAATAGTTGTGCCTGATACCAGCTCCTTGCTTCGAGTAGAAGATAAAGGGCGTTCTCACAGGGGTGCGGAGACTTGCATGTATAAGTTAAGTAACAATTGATTACAAGGCTAGGACCAAACCTTTGTGCCTAAAGAACTTTTTAGGGTTCGTCTTAGCATTTTCAGTGCTATGCTTTACGTAAGCTATTTAGACAGGATATAATTTAAATAGAATGCTAGCTTTGGGGGCTAGTTGCGGGAGTTAAATTCTCTCTATCCTGAGCTTCAGGAAGGCTTTATACTTCATTCTTTGGTTTACAAGACCAATGCTTTGCTTAAGCTACTGGAGCAGCTTTTACTTGGATTTGCACCAAGAGGTACTGGAGCCTAAGACCAGGGGAAGACTTTTTTCCTTTAAAAGCGTAAGAGTACCCGTTTTAGGTAAGATAAATTTTAGGGATATACTTGTGGGAAACCCTTTCGAAATGGTAAATTTTAAAAAATACACATGTGTATACATAAGTATACACTCGGGTAAAAATTTTTAAAGTACCCGTTTTAGGTAAGATAAATTTTAGGGGTGTATTTGTGGGAAACCCTTTCGAAATGGTAAATTTTAAAATACACATGTGTATACATAAGTATACACTCGGGTAAGAATTTTTAAAGTACCCGTTTTAGGTAAGATAAGTTTTAGGGGTATACTTGTGGGAAACCCTTTCGAAACGGTAAATTTTAAAAATACACATGTGTATACATAAGTATACACTCGGGTAAAAATTTTTAAAGTACCCGTTTTAGGTAAGATAAATTTTAGGGGTGTATTTGTGGGAAACCCTTTCGAAATGGTAAATTTTAAAAAATACACATGTGTATACATAGGTATACGCTCGGGTAAGAATTTTTAAAGTACCCGTTTTAGGTAAGATAAATTTTAGGGGTGTATTTGTGGGAAACCCTTTCGAAATGGAAAATTTTAAAAAATACACATGTGTATACATAGGTATACGCTCGGGTAAGAATTTTTAAAGTACCCGTTTTAGGTAAGATAAATTTTAGGGGTGTATTTGTGGGAAACCCTTTCGAAATGGAAAATTTTAAAAAATACACATGTGTATACATAGGTATACGCTCGGGTAAAAATTTTTAAAGTACCCGTTTTAGGTAAGATAAATTTTAGGGGTGTATTTGTGGGAAACCCTTTCGAAATGGAAAATTTTAAAAAATACACATGTGTATACATAGGTATACGCTCGGGTAAAAATTTTTAAAGTACCCGTTTTAGGTAAGATAAATTTTAGGGGTGTATTTGTGGGAAACCCTTTCGAAATAGTAAATTTTAAAAAATACACATGTGTATACATAGGTATACGCTCGGGTAAAAATTTTTAAAGTACCCGTTTTAGGTAAGATAAATTTTAGGGGTGTATTTGTGGGAAACCCTTTCGAAATGGAAAATTTTAAAAAATACACATGTGTATACATAGGTATACGCTCGGGTAAAAATTTTTAAAGTACCCGTTTTAGGTAAGATAAATTTTAGGGATGTATTTGTGGGAAACCCTTTCGAAATGGTAAATTTTAAAAAATACACATGTGTATGCATAAGTATACACTCGGGTAAAAATTTTAAAGTACCCGTTTTAGGTAAGATAAATTTTAGGGATGTATTTGTGGGAAACCCTTTCGAAATGGAAAATTTTAAAAAATACACATGTGTATACATAGGTATACGCTCGGGTAAAGATTTTTAAAGTACCCGTTTTAGGTAAGATAAATTTTAGGGATGTATTTGTGGGAAACCCTTTCGAAATGGTAAATTTTAAAAAATACACATGTGCATGCATAAGTATACACTCGGGTAAAAATTTTTAAAGTACCCGTTTAGGTAAGATAAATTTTAGGGGTGTATTTGTGGGAAACCCTTTCGAAATGGTAAATTTTAAAAAATACACATGTGCATGCATAAGTATACACTCGGGTAAAAATTTTTAAAGTACCCGTTTAGGTAAGATAAATTTTAGGGGTGTATTTGTGGGAAACCCTTTCGAAATGGTAAATTTTAAAAAATACACATGTGTATACATAGGTATACACTCGGGTAAAAATTTTTAAAGTACCCGTTTTAGGTAAGATAAATTTTAGGGGTGTATTTGTGGGAAACCCTTTCGAAATGGTGGGTTAAAAATATGCGTGCGTACGCCGGGAATGGGTTGTATAGAACTAGTTAGTAATAGAAACAATTAATCTATAAAAGCTACGATAGGCCTTCATAGAAAAACCGTAAAGTACTCTTGGTCCGGGGGGTTACAAGAGAAAACTAGCGGTAAAATCTATGGGGGGGGGGGGGGGGGGGTTGCCTAAAATGGGGTTATATTGAACTAGTTAGTAATAGAAACAATTAATCTATAAAAGCTACGATAGGCCTTCATAGAAAAACCGTAAAGTACTCTTGGTCCGGGGGGGTTACAAGAGAAAACTAGCGGTAAAATCTATGGGGGGGGGGGGGGGGGGGTTGCCTAAAATTTTATAGGAAAGTAGGCGGCGTTAAAGAGAAATCCTATCCGCTGGGAGATGCCAAATATTGTGTTAAAAAAATTCAAACATTGGACTCCCGGGGGGGAAAATAAAATAGTAGTGAATTTTTAGATAGGCGTAAATATTGCTATGTCTAACAAGCATTCATTTATAGGTTATCATATTCTTATGCCTAATGAACCACGCTTGCATGAAGTAGGACCACCTTAGTTAATGTGCCATTACCCCACTGAGAGATGCCAGGTGAAAGGTTTTTAAAAAAAAAACCACTGATGCTATGTAGTGCAGGGAGGCCTTGTTAAGGAGCAAAAGGGACCAGACCGCATAGGGGAGATGCTCTTTAGAAACCAGTTAAACCCGATTAACCTATATAAGTCCATAGATTCAGTTCCGTCAGATGCTTTTTAAAAGGTGAGGAAGGCCACTCTTGTTGAAGGTCCATTGGAGAATACCAACTCCCAAGCCCTTGACGTCATGTAGGCCACATTAAGGTACGAATGGGGAATATCAAAGTGTTGATGGTAAAGTTCCAGGATATTTCTGGGCATTATTCATGTGGTTAATCTTTTTATGGGTATTATTATTGTTATGATATATGTAGAAGGCCATGGTAGTTGATTATGAAAGGTTAATTATAAGGATATGCTTGGTTGCTGGGATAGAAAAGGCACAGTTCAACAATGGGATACATGAAATAATTGGACTAAAGTTGACTTGCCTTTATGTTTATGTATAGTTTGTTAATTAAGGATATTATTTTGATAATAATATTCAAGTTCATGCTTGACGGGTAGTACAATATGTAAATAGTGTGTCTATATACATTAATTAACTTATTAAGAATAAGTGGGTAATTATTTGTGTGGATATTTATGCATAGTGTTAATGATGAAGGCTCTTACTTCATTTTAGTCTAAGACACATGAATTATCAATCCGCCTTCGTGAAACGTATTTCTAGATGCATTAATTTAGTATTGAGTTTCATATTATGTGAATCTTAACATGTTTAATAAGGATAGCGTTTGGTAAAGGTATGCATGGGGTAAATAAATGAATGCTCTATTATGCATAGTATGTATATAATCATACATGAATTAGGGCAAAGATATGCATGGGGTAAATAGATGAATGCTCTATTATACATAGTATGTATATAATCATACATGAATTAGGGCAAAGATATGCATGGGGTAAATAGATGAATGCTCTATTATGCATAGTATGTATATAATCATACATGAATTAGGGCAAAGATATGCATGGGGTAAATAGATGAATGCTCTATTATGCATAGTATGTATATAATCATACATGAATTAGGGCAAAGATATGCATGGGGTAAATAGATGAATGCTCTATTATGCATAGTATGTATATAATCATACATGAATTAGGGCAAAGATATGCATGGGGTAAATAGATGAATGCTCTATTATGCATAGTATGTATATAATCATACATGAATTAGGGCAAAGATATGCATGGGGTAAATAGATGAATGCTCTATTATGCATAGTATGTATATAATCATACATGAATTAGGGCAAAACTTTCATTTAATTCTCTAAAAAGTGTTTTGTTCGATAATAAGGACAAAAATTTATAAGTTTTACTGTTGATTTTGCATGAATTAGGGCAAAGATATGCATGGGGTAAATAGATGAATGCTCTATTATGCATAGTATGTATATAATCATACATGAATTAGGGCAAAACTTTCATTTAATTCTCTAAAAAGTGTTTTGTTCGATAATAAGGACAAAAATTTATAAGTTTTACTGTTGATTTTGCATGAATTAGGGCAAAGATATGCATGGGGTAAATAGATGAATGCTCTATTATGCATAGTATGTATATAATCATACATGAATTAGGGCAAAACTTTCATTGTTCTAATCCATGGACGTTTTAAAGTGGGGTTCGTGGGGGGGTACAAGGTGTCCGCCAACTGCCCTAAAAGTTTAATCGGGCTAACTTGTTTTCTAGAGTGCCTGTGGCGGGGATGAGAAGGATAAAGATGCAAAAATAGATGACTGAGGCTAGTTGGCCAATCATGATGAAGGGGTCTTCTACTGGTTGGCCGCCAATCCATGTCAGGATCATCGTGTTTGCCACTAGGGTTCAGAATAGTAGTTTAGTTAGGGGTCGGAAAGTAGAAGTTCGTTGATTGGATGTGTGAAGGATGGGTAATAAGAACAGGATTATGATAGAGAATAGGAGGGCTAGGACTCCGCCGAGTTTATTGGGGATAGATCGAAGGATAGCATATGCAAACAAGAAGTATCATTCGGGTTTAATGTGAGGGGGAGTTACTAGGGGGTTAGCGGGAGTGAAATTATCTGGGTCACCGAGGATATTTGGGGCAAATGTGGATAGCGCGGCTAGCAGGGCTAGAAGTACGGCAAATCCAAATGCGTCCTTGTAGGAGTAGTAGGCGTGGAATGGGATTTTGTCTGAGTTGGAGTTTAGTCCAGTTGGGTTAGACGAGCCTGTTTGGTGTAGGAACAGGAGGTGGATTATTGAGGCTCCTGCAATAATAAAGGGTAGAATGAAGTGGAATGTAAAGAATCGGGTTAAAGTGGCGTTATCCACCGAGAATCCGCCCCAGATTCATTGTACTAGCTCGGTTCCGATGTAGGGGGCGGCTGAAAGAAGGTTAGTGATTACTGTGGCGCCTCAAAAGGACATTTGCCCTCATGGTAAGACGTATCCGACAAAGGCTGTTGCTATAACTAAGAACAGTAAAATTACCCCAACATTTCATGTTTCTTTAAATAGGAAAGATCCGTAGTACATGCCCCGTCCAATGTGAAGGTAAATACAAATGAAGAAGAATGAGGCTCCGTTTGCATGTAGATTTCGTAAAAGTCAGCCGTTGTTTACATCTCGACAGATGTGGGCTACAGATGAGAAGGCTATTGAGGTGTCTGCTGTATAATGTATTGCTAGGAATAGTCCAGTAGCGATTTGTAGAATAAGGCAGATTCCGAGGAGGGAGCCAAAATTTCATCATGAGGACAGGTTGGATGGTGCGGGGAGGTCAATGAAGGAGGAATTAACAATTTTTAGTATGGGGTGGGTTTTGCGTAAAATAGGGGCCATTAGTTCTTATAGTTGAACACAACAATAGCTTTTCAGGCTATAAGTCTAGGTTAAAATCCTTGTAGGAATTATGATATTTTTGTTTGAGGTTGGGTTGGTGGGGGGATTTCTTGCTGTAGCTTCAAATCCTTCTCCGTATTATGCGGCTTTGGGGTTAGTGGTTTCTTCCGGGGTGGGGTGCTTGATTTTAATATTCGGGGGGGCTTCGTTTTTATCTTTGGTATTATTTTTAGTTTACTTGGGGGGAATAATAGTGGTATTTGCTTATTCGGCAGCTTTAGTTGCTGAGCCCTATCCGGAGGCTTGAGGTAGTGTGGGTGTAGTGGTTTATTTAATCGGCTATTTATT
>NW_026609838.1:0-23667 GCF_029499605.1 Hyla sarda
GAAGATCCTTCAAATCAGCTTCAAACTTGAACTGGTCCCTGAAAAATAGTGAGTTTGAAAATTTTGTGAAAATTTTGAAAATTTCTGCTGAACTTTGAAGCACTCTGGTGTCTTCCAAAAGTAAAATCACATCAGTTTTATGATGCAAACATAAAGTAAACATATTGTATATGTGAATTTAAAAAAATGATTTGGAATATCCATTTTCCTTACAAGCAGAGAGCTTCAAAGTTAGAAAAATGCAACATTTTCAAATTTTTCATCAAATTTTGGGATTTTTCACCAAGAAAGGATGCAAGTTACCACCAAATTTTACACTATGTTAAAGTAGAAGATGTCACGAAAAAACAATCTTGGAATCAGAATGATAACTAAAAGCATTCCAGAGTTATTAATGTTTAAAGTGACAGTGGTCAGATGTGCAAAAAATGGCCGGGTCCTAAGGTGTAAAATGGCTGGGTCCTTAAGGGGTTAAACTGCTCACCCTGGGTGGTTGTGTAGCCTCATACACAACAATGGAAATCGCTTGGATACAATGGTCCGTCTGCAGCCCTCCTGGAGTGGATTCCACAATGTACACGTACAAGACAAGGCTTCAGTATAGGGTGCAGGAGTACATCAGCGCTGAACGGACCCAGGACACAGGAGGTAAGAAAGTAAAATCCAATTTATTTGATGCAACACGTTTGCCTGCGCAAGCAGGGATTCATCAGGCATTACCAGTCCGGTTCCTGACAGTAGATCCGGCCATGGATTCCGCTGAGGTGCCACTGCCTAGTCTCGCTGACCTCACCACCGTGGTTGCCCAGCAGTCTCAACTGATCGCCCAACAAGGACAGCAGCTGTCGCAGTTGACCGCCATGATCCAGCAGTTTCTGCCTCCACAGCGTCAGTCATCTCCTCCACCAGCTCCAGCTTCCCCTCCTCTGCGAGCTGCCGCATCTACCTCTCGAGTCCGCCTGTCTCTTCCTGAGATATTTGATGGGGACTCCAAGATGTGCCACGGGTTTCTGTCTCAATGTTCTCTGCACCTCGAGATGATGTCGGACCAGTTCCCCACTGAACGGTCTAAGGGGACTTTCGTTGTCATTTTGTTGTCTGGAAAGGCCTTGTCATGGGCCACACCACTTTGGGACCGCAATGATCCTGTCCTTCTTCTCCGAAGTACGCAGTGTCTTTGAGGAGCCAGCCCGGGCTTCCTCAGCTGAGATGGCTCTTCTGAATCTTGCCCAAGGGAACTCTTCAGTGGGCGAATATGCCATTCAGTTCTGTACCCTTGCCTCTGAACTCGTCTGGAACAATGAGGCCCTCTGCGTGACCTTCAAGAAAGGTTTATCCAGCCACATCAAAGATGTTCTGGCCGCACGAGAAATTCCTGCTAACCTGTCTGAATTAATCCAGTTGGCCACCCGCATTGATATGCGTTTCTCTGAAAGACGCCACGAGCTCCGCCAAGAAAAGGATCTTGTTCGCACCAGGCAGTTTCTTCGCTTGGCACCTCTCTTCCAGGGTCCACTGCAACCTACTCCTGTGCCTCCCGCTGAGGAGGCTATGCAAGTGGATTGGTCTCACCTGACCCAAGAAGTAAGGACTCGCCGCAGAAATGGAAATTTGTGCCTGTACTGTGCCAATACCGAACATTTCCTAAAGGACTGTCCTATTCGTCCTCCACGTCAGGGAAACGCACGCACTTAGTTAACGTGGCAGAGGCGTTACTAGGTGTGAATTCATTCTCTCCACGTCTGGCTATGCCTGTGCGGATTTCTCTACCTGCAAGTACTAATACTTCTTTCTCCACTGTGGCTTTTCTGGACTCTTGTTCAGCAGGAAATTTCATTGATTCATTGATTCACAGATTCAATATTTTGATTCAGATTCACAGATTCAATTCACAGATTCAATATTTCTGTTACCCGTCTCGTCAAACCTCTCTTCATTTCCTCAGTGAATGGAGAAAGACTGGTCTTCACCGTGCGTTATCGCACCGAACCCTTGCTCATGAACATAGGAGTTCATTATCATTGAAATATTGAATTTTTTGTATTGCCCAACCGTACCTCAGAAATTCTTCTTGGTTTGCCCTGGCTCCAGCGTCACGCACCTATCCTCGACTGGGCCTCTGGGGACATTAAGAGTTGGGGACCTTCCTGCCACAAGTTTCCATCACTACACCTTTGCCAGGCCTTCCTAAGGCCTATCAGGACTACTCTGACGTCTTTCGTAAATAGCAAGTAGAGGCATTACCACCACATAGACCCTACGACTGTCCTATCTACTTGCTCCCGGGTACCACACTGCCCCGTGGTAGTATTTACCCACTCTCCACTCCAGAAAAGCAAACCATGACGGAATACCTTAAAAGAGGTTTTATCCGCAAAGCTTCTTCTCCAGCCGGAGCTGGATTTTTCTTCGTTGCCAAAAAAGATGGATCTCTACACCACTGTATTGACTACTGCGGTCTTAATAAAATTACAGTGAAAAATCGCTATCCTCTGCTTCTCATCTCCGAACTCTTTGACCGACTGCGTGGAGCAAAAATTGTCACCAAACTTGATCTAAGGGGCGCATATAACCTCATCCGTATTCGAGAAGGTGATGAATGGAAAACCGCCTTCAATACTAGAGATGGTCACTTTGAATACCTTGTCATGCCCTTTGGATTTTGCAACACCCCTGCAGTCTTTCAGGACTTTGTTAATGAGATTTTTCGGGACATGCTGTATTCCTGTGTGGTAGTCTATCTTGATGACATCCTCATTTTTTCCTCCAACCTAGAGGAACATCGCCTCCATGTCCATCAAGTGCTTCAGCGCCTACGCCAAAATCATCTTTACGCCAAAATTGAGAAATGTTTTTTTTAAGCACAGCAGTCTGCCCTTCCTGGGATACATAGTGTCCGGTCAAGGCCTTCAAATGGACCCTGATAAGCTATCTGCGGTAATAGATTGGCCACGTCCCACTGGCCTGCGAGCTATCCAAAGATTTCTCGGATTTGCAAATTATTACCGTCAATTCATTCCCCACTTCTCCACCATCATTGCTCCTATTGTAGCACTGACCAAGAAAAATGCTAATCCGAAATCCTGGCAACCACAGGCGGAGGAAGCCTTTAACCACCTCAAAGCCGCCTTCTCCTCTGCTCCAGTCTTGTCCAGACCAGATCCCCTGAAGCCCTTCTTCCTCGAGGTTGACTTCTTCCTCAGTTGGAGCCGGAGCTGTTCTTCTACAAAAAACCACTAAGGGAAAAAATATCACTTGCATATTTTTCTCCAAAACCTTTTCTCCTCCTGAAAAAAAAACATTCCATAGGAGACCGTGAACTATTGGCTATTAAGTTGGCACTTGAGGAGTGGAGACATCTTCTGGAAGGATCCCTTCATCCCATCTCCATCTACACAGATCACAAAAATTTGTCTTAACTTCAATCCGCCCAGCGGTTAAATCCTTGCCAGGCTAGATAGTCATTGTTTTTTGCCCATTTCAACTTTCAAATCCATTTTCGTCCTGCAGACAAAAATGTCAGGGCTGATGCTCTATCACGTTCCACCGATGCCTCAGAAGCCGAGAACCTTCCTCAGCACATCATACCTCCTGAGTGTCTGATCTCTTCTGCTCCTGCTTCTCTGGTGCCAATTCCTCCAGGAAAAACGTATGTTCCTACACGTCTTCGCCTCCGGATCCTCAAATGGGGCCATTCCTCCCATCTGGCTGGTCACGCTGGAATCAAAAAATCTATACAGTTGATTTCCAGACACTATGTGACCAATTTCGTACGAGCCTGTACAGTGTGTGCATGTGACAAGACCCCACGCCAGAAGCCTGCAGGTCTTCTCCTTCCTCTGCCGGTGCCTGAACAGCCTTGGTCCCACATAGCCATGGACTTCATCACTGACCTTCCTTTATCTCATGGCAACACTGTCATCTGGGTGGTCGTTGATCGTTTTTCCAAAATGGCTCATTTTGTCCCGCTTCCTGGCCTCCCTTCTGCGCCACAGTTGGCGAAGCATTTTTCTCTGCATATTTTTCGTCTTCACGGGCTTCCCACGCATATCGTCTCGGATAGAGGCGTTCAATTTGTTTCAAAATTTTGGAGAGCTCTCTGCAATCAATTAAAGATCAAATTAAATTTCTCTTCCTCCTATCACCCCTAATCCAATGGACAAGTGGAAAGAGTGAACCAGATTCTTGGTGTCTACTTGCGACATTTTGTTTCCTCCCGTCAAGATGATTGGGTCGACCTTCTGCCCTGGGCTGAATTCTCGTACAATTTAAAAAATTCTGAATCTTCCTCCAAATTCCAATTTTTTGTGGTGTACGGCCGTCACCCGCTGCCCCCCCTCCTCATTCCCACTTCATCTGGAGTTTCTGCCGTGGATGAATTAATCCGGGACTTCTCCTCTATCTGGAAGGAGACTCAAAAGTCGCTCTTACTGGCCTCTTCTCGCATGAAGAGACATGCGGATAAAAAGAGAAGAACTCCTCCTCTCTTTGCCCCTGGTGACAAAGTGTGGCTCTCTGCCAAATACATATGGTTTCATGTCCCTAGTTACAAGCTGGGTCCTCGTTACCTCGGGCCATTTAAAATCAAAAACCAAATCAATTCTGTCTCCTACAAGCTCCATCTTCCTTCTTCTCTTCGTATTCCAACTCTTTCCATGTTTCTCTTCTCAAACCCCTTATACTTTACCGTCACTGTTCCTGTTCCTGTTTCTGGCTCCTCTGATGTCTTCTCTGTCAAAGAGATCCTCGCCTCCAAGATCGTCCGAGGTAAAATACTTTTTTTAATTGATTTGGAGAATTGTGGTCCAGAAGAGAGGTCCTGGGAACCTGAGGCAAACATTCTGGACAAACAACTTGTCCGCAGATTCCTGGGCTCCAATAGGAGGGGGAGACCAAAGGGGGGGGGGTACTGTTACGCCGAGCGCTCCGGGTCCCTGCTCCTCCCCGGAGCACTCGCGGCGTTCTTCTGACCCGCTGACCGGGAGCGCTGCTCTGCTATCACCGGCGGGGATGCGATCCGTGTGGCGGGACACGCTCGCCCGCGGTTCGCATCCCAATCCTCTCACCTGCCCCGTCCTCCTGCTGTCCTGTCCCGGCACGTGCGGCCGTCCTTGTCCTTGTGTACCATGCCTGTCTAAGCTGTCAGTGAGGTTCAGTCGTTATCAGGGGATACGACCCGGGAGTTACCGCCGCAGCAAGTCCATCCCGCTTTGCAGCGGGCTCTGGTGAAAACCAGTAACTTCTTAGAACCGGTCCCCTGGTACGGCCCACGTCATCGCCTCACCGACACAGAGGATCCACTACCTGCATCCTAACCACTTACCAGTCCGGTTCCTGACACGTCAGTCATTCTGCCAGCAATCCATCAGCGAAGCCATGTCCAAGAGACAACAGTATGTGCCCACTCATCCAATGGCACAGAAGCTGACTGTGCTCCTGTCCAAATTGCTGGTGCTGCACTCCCTCCCTTTTCAAGTGGTGTACTCTGCACCTTTCAGAGAACTGAAGGCTTGTGCAGTCAGAAGGTAGCACCAACCTTGCACAATTTTGTGGAACAGATGGTGGGCCTGTCCTTGAGCCTGTTGGTGTGTACTAAAGTGCACAGCAGCGCTGACATGTGGAGCTGTAACTATGGTCATGGATAATACATGTTCTTTACTGCCCACTGGGTGAATGTGGTTCTTGCACAGCCATAACAGCAATTTGGACAGGTCACATTGCTTCCACCTACACGCCCTCAGGCTGTTGGTCCTGTGACAGTGTGCGACTTCGCCTCCTCATCCTCCTCTGTGTCCTCAGCCTCAGTGGTCCTTCAGCATACCATGTGTGCAGGGCACGGCGGTGTCACACTCTTCTTCACATGGTTTGGCTTGGCGAAGAGAGTCACACAGGGGAGAAACTGCTAAAAGTTATAGCTGATGAAAAATGGAAATGGGAACCATGGTGACTGACATCCTCCATCATCCACCGTGATCTCAGTCTCCACTGCACGGACAAGTCTCAGTGCCACTCCAGCATACCAGGTGTGCAGGGCATGGCAGTGTCCATATGTTGGACTGACTATGCAAACAGAGAAAAGCAATCACTGATTTCTTGATGATCCAAGCAGATAGGGGGACTCCCCTGTGTAACTTCAATGTCAACCAGTGGCAGCTGATACGTGACACTTGTCGTATTATCAGGTTCTTTGAGGAAGCCACATCATTAGTCAGTCGCCAGGATTATGGGATGTACAATGTCATTCCACTGCTTCATTTACTACAACACGTGTTGGAAACGACTGGTCAAGGCACTGGAGACGTGGCGCCTACATCTCATGGCCACATGAGCCCTGTGGGGGCTGAACTGGAGGAGGAGGGGCATTGTGGAGCACAGTTTAGGTATTGCGAGATGGGCGGTTTTTCTAGTCATCTGACAGGAGAGGAGGAGCAGGAGCAGCTAGAGGGTTATGAGGAAGGCGAAACAGAGGACCCAGACACATCGTGGCAGTATGTAGTGGAGATGGAGGCAGGGAGTCCCTCCGACTCACTTGCACAAATGACACGATGCATGCACACTTGCTTGCATAGTGACCACCAAATTGTCACCATTCGGCAGCGGTATGACTTCTGGCTCTCCCCCTTATTGGACTCACTACTGGCTACTGGCAGACAATGGGGGCCTTTTTCACACCCACTGAG
This sequence comes from Hyla sarda, assembly GCF_029499605.1. NCBI lineage: Eukaryota > Metazoa > Chordata > Amphibia > Anura > Hylidae > Hyla > Hyla sarda. Next base: position 6,681 of record NW_026609838.1, read on the forward strand.
AGGGAGGACAAACTGACTTACTACAGAGACATCCTACATAGTCACTTTGCCAATGCCTATCTGCGCCATCATCCATCCTCTCACAGATTTGACTTGGGGGGCCATCTGCACTCACGTTCCACTGTCATGGCTGCTGGGGAGGGGTGGGGTGGCAGGAGCAGTACCAGCTCCATCAGCAGTAGCCTGAGTCTACAGTTGCTAATGAGTAGCTTTCTTCAACCGCATAGTGAAGCAATTCAGCAGCAGGTAGACCTGGAGCAGCAGGTAGTGTCATACCTTGACATGACCATGATAACACACCTTGAAGATCCGCTGGACTTCTGGGCAGTTAAACTTGATTTGTGGCAGTAACTAGCAGAGTTTGCCCTGGAAAAGTTGTCCTGACCAGCCAGGGGGCTATAGTAACCTTAAGGAGAACTCGTTTGCCCACGAAAAATGTGGAGAGACTGACCTTTGTGAACATGAATCAGGCATGGATCAGCCAGGATTTCCACCCATGAATTCCTGATGCAACAGAGTAGATTGACCATGGTGCCACACCAACACTCCACAAATATAGATAGTGCAAAACATATTTAAGGTGCTGCTCCCCAGTTACAGACATTCATTGGCATCAGACTACAAGTAAGTATTGAGGATATGCATTAGCTAAAACGTAACTTTTCTTAGGATAAAAGATATGTACCCCAAAAAATTAGAAATCAAACAAAAGGAAAGGGGTACAAAAAACACCATGTGCCACCTACACCACTAAGTATTGATGTGATGCAAAGACGTGGAAGGGAAAACGAAAGGTCCATTACCCATGGGGGTAAAAACTCCCCCTGTAAGGCCCTACTCTTGCACTAATAATTCCCTTCTTTGCAAGTGTCACTTGCCCTAAAAAGGGTGTCCCCACACAGGAACCTCTCCCTATTTCCACCTACAAACACTGACATTTCCACCTACAAACACCGCCACTTGTCAAGAAGGGAATTAATAGGGCGAGAGTAGGGCCTTACAGGGGAATGTTTTACCCCCACCTCCTACAATGGACAATGCGTTGTCCTCTTCCACCTTTTCGAGCAAAGTGTTACTTATCTTAAAAAGAGCGGCCCCACACAGAAGCCTCTCCCTATTTCCACCTAAAAACCCTGGAAAATGGCAGTGTTTGCAGGTGGAAATAGGGAGAGGCTTCTGTTTTTTGCACACCTTTCCTTTTGTTTGATTTAAAAAAATTTGGGTACATATATTTTATCCTAAGAACATTATTAAAAGTTACGTTTTACGTAATGCATATCCTCAATACTGTGCACGCTAACAGTTTTTTAAACCCTTAAGGACGCAGGACGTAAATGTACGTCCTGGTGAGGTATTACTTAACGCACCAGGACGTACATTTACGTCCTGTGCATAACCGCGGGCATCGGAGCGATGCCCGTGTCATGCGCGGCTGATCCCGGCTGCTGATCGCAGCCAGGGACCCGCCGGCAGTGGCCGACGCCCGCGATCTCGCGGGCGTCTGCCATTAACCCCTCAGGTGCCGGGATCAATACAGATCCCGGCATCTGCGGCAGTGCGCGATTTGGATGAATGATCGGATCGCCCGCAGCGCTGCTGCGGGGATCCGATCATTCATAACGCCGCACGGAGGTCCCCTCTCCTTCCTCCGTCCGGCTCCCGGCGTCTCCTGCTCTGGTCTGTGATCGAGCAGACCAGAGCAGAAGATGACCGATAATACTGATCTGTTCTCTGTCCTATACATAGAACAGATCAGTATTAGCAATCATGGTATTGCTATGAATAGTCCCCTATGGGGACTATTCAAGTGTAAAAAAAAATGAAAAAATGAAAAATCCCCTCCCCCAATAAAAAAGTAAAACGTCATTTTTTTCCTATTTTACCCCCAAAAAGCGTAAAAAACATTTTTTATAGACATATTTGGTATCGTCGCGTGCATAAATGTCCGAACTATTAAAATAAAATGTTAATGATCCCATACGGTGAACGGCGTGAATGAAAAAAAAAAGTCCAAAATTCCTACTTTTTTAATACATTTTATTAAAAAAAAATTATAAAAAATGTATTAAAAGTTTTTTTATATGCAAATGTGGTATCAAAAAAAAGTACAGATCATGGGGCAAAAAATGAGCTCCCATACTGCCGCTTATACAGAAAAATAAAAAAGTTAGAGGTCATCAAAATAAAGGGATTATAAACGTACTAATTTGGTTAAAAAGTGTGTGATTTTTTTTAAGCGCAACAATAATATAAAAGTATACAATAATGGGTATCATTTTAATCGTATTGACCCTCAGAATAAAGAACACATGTCATTTTTACCATAAGTTGTACGGCGTGAAAACGAAACCTTTCAAAATTAGCAAAATTGCGTTTTTCGTTTTAATTTCCCCACAAAAATAGTGTTTTTTGGTTGCGCCATACATTTTATGATATAATGAGTGATGTCATTACAAAGGACAACTGGTCGCACAAAAAACAAGCCCTCATACTAGTCTGTGGATGAAAATATAAAAGAGTTATGATTTTTAGAAGGCGAGGAGGAAAAAATGAAAACGTAAAAATTTAATTGTCTGAGTCCTTAAGGCCAAAATGGGCTGAGTCCTTAAGGGGTTAAAAGAGACCATTTTCTTCAGCCAACCTGCCTCAGCTTCTATTCTGATCCTGCCACCCACCTGATGACACACATCTGATGCCATGTTTTCCTTTGTCTCCCACCTTTGTCACCGGGTACTGGTATTGCCACCCACCGCCCCACTATGTCACCAGGCCACTTTCAGAAATCCTGATGCTGCTGATACCACCTCCAGGCTATCTCATACTGCCACCATATGTTCTTCTCATGCTGATGCCAGCTCCAGGCTGTCTCATTCTGCCACCATATGTCCTCCTCATGCTTCCGCCACCTCCAGGCTGTCATTCAGCCACTATATTGTCTCATCATGCTTCTGCCAACTCCATACTGTGTTATTTAGCCACTATTAGGTCTGCTCTTGCTGCCACTAACTACAGGCTGTGTCATTTAGCCACTATATGGTCTCTTCATGCTGCTGCCAACTCCAGGCTGTGTCATTCAGCCACTATATGGTCTCCTCATGGTGCTGCCAACTCCAGGCTGTGTCATTCAGCCACTATATGGCCTCCTCATGCTGCCACCAACTCCATGCTGTTTCATTCAGCCACTATATGGTCTACTCTCGCTGGCACCACCTCCATGCTCTGTCATTCAGGCACTACATGGTCTTCTCATGTTGCCGCCACCTCCACGCTGTGTCATTCAGTCACTATAGGGTCTCCTCATACTCTGTCAGGCTCTGTCATTGTGCCACTCTGCGACAGTGATTCTAATAGTGATGCCTCTAATCTTCATATCATACTGAATTACAGTGAATTACAGTATTATTTTTATTAACCCAGCATGCATCCTATGCATGTTACAGCAAGGCAAAGTGTTTACACCCCTATTGAGGCTCTCTGTAGGCCAGAAATTGCCGTTTTTTTAATATAGATTTGCCGCGAATAAATTCGGACCAAACCATATTTTTCAGAAAATTTAGCAGTTCGTCCGAATCAAATTTTTCAAAATATTTGCTCATCTTTACTTATTAACAAGTGTACCTCTTTAAAATAATTCTATCATTTTACAAGTAAGCTTTATGTCACTGATTCAAATAGTAATAATAATGAGAAGATTAATCTTAATCTACAATACTAGAGATGAGCAAATTAATTAATCAAATTCCATTTAGTGTGATCCAGGGCATCTAAAATGGCGGCTACATGTTTGAGGTCATGGGGCAAGGAATTCTAGGAAGGTGTGTAGGAGGGATGACCCTGAATCACATGGTGACATGCAGCCAGCCAGCCCTTGTGATGTCACAGCCCTACATAATCAGCAGCCATCACTGTAGACAGGAATTTGTGGAATGAGAGAGAGGGAGTGGGAGAGGGAATACTTTATTTTTCTGTTGCTGTACAGGGTTGTACTACTCTAAAGCTAATAGGGGCTAGTTAGTGTGAGCACTAAAAAACCTAGTCATCTGCTTTTAATGCCTAATTAAGTTTTAACCGTACTAGGGCTTATTGTCCTCTATACGCACGCTCAGGCTGTGTATGTTTTTTTTCCTGTTAAACTCATAAAGGCCAGTTACTGTTAAAGGCCAGCAATAACTGCACACCTGCTTTTATTGCCTAAATGAGGTTTAACTATGCTAGGGTGCATTGTCCTCATATAGGTGTAACCTATATGTACACTCAGGCTGTGTAAGTTATTTTTTTCTTGTTAAACTCATAAGGGCTAGTTACTGCTAAAGGCCAGCAATACCTACACACCTGCTTTTAATGCCTAATTAAGGTGTAACCGTACTAGGGCATACTGTCCTCACATAGGTGTAACCTATACGTACACCCAGGTGGTGTATGTTTTTATTCCTGTTAAACTCATAAGGGCCAGTTACTGTTAAAGGCCAACAATACCTACACATTTCTTTTAACTCCTAATTCTGGTGTAAGCGTTCCGAGGTGTATTTTCCTCTAATAAGTGTAACATATACGCACTTAGCTGGTGTATAAGTATGTCAGGCATACAAGTGCCAGGACGTGCACAGAGGAGTGGCAGAGACCTAAATTCATCAGGCGCAGGCAGATCTCACAGCAGACTAGGGACGTGTGGCAGCAGGATTCGCAGCGAGACGCCTGAGCTCCCGTTATCAGCTAGCGGTCGTGTCTCAACCAGCAACCCATCGGCCATCATTGATTGGTTAACTCGGTCATCCACTTCATCCCAAGTGACATCTGACACCCCCAGTCAACAGTCGGTGGGTTCCTCAGACTCAACCCTCAGTTGGCATGGCCCTCACGCTGCTGCTGCAACTTCAAGGCTGTGTCATTGTGCCTCCATATGGTCTCCTCATGCTAATGCGGCAACCTCCAGGCTCTGTCATTGTGCCGTCATATGGTCTCCTCATGCTGATGCTGCCACCTCCAGGCTCTCTCATTTGGCCTCCATATGGTCTCCTCATGCTGATGCTACCAATTCCAAGCTCTCTCATTATGCCTCCATATGGTCTCTGCTGATGCTGCCACATCCTGCAGGTGTCATTCTGCCACCATGTAGTCTCCTCATGCTGCTGGCTGCTGGTTGATGCTACCACTTCCAATCTCTCTCACTGTGCCTCCATATGGTCTCTGCTGATGCTGCCACCTCCTGGCTGTGTCATTCTGCCGCCATGTGGTCTCCTCATGCTGCTGGCACATTAAATTTAACTTTTAACTGTTCATCTATTTAAAATCTTCAATTTAAATGTAAAAAATATATTTTATCTTTTCGATCGTGAGGCCCTATGGTTTCTTCATGCTACCTCCAGGATGTGTCATTCTGCTGCCATTTGAGCTCCTCATGCTGCCACCACCTCCAGGTTGTGTCATTCAGCCACTATATGATCTTCTCATGCTCTCGCCACCTCCAGGCTGTGTCATTCTGCCACATTTGGTCTCCTCATCCTGCCGCCACCTCCAGGCTGTGTCATTCAGCCACTATATAGTCTCCTCCTTCTGCCGCCACCTCCAGGCTGTGTCATTCTGCCGCCATTTGGTCTCCTCATGCTGCCGCCACTTTCAGGTTCTGTCATTCAGCCACTATATGGTCTTTTCATGCTGCTGCCACCTCCAGGCTGCGTCATTCATCCAGTATATGGTCTCCTCATGCTGTCGCCACTTCCAGGCTGTGTCATTCTGCCACCATGTGTTCTCTTCATGCTGCCGCCACCTCCAGGTTGTGTTATTCTGCCGCCATTTGGTCTCCTCATGCTGCCGCCACCTCAAGGCTGTGTCATTCATCCACTATCTGGTCTCCTCATACTGCCGCCACCTCCATGCTGTGTCATTCTGCTGCCATTTGGTCTCCTCATGCTGCCACCATCTCCAGGCTGTGTCATTCAGCCACTATATGGTCTCCTCTGCTGCAGCCACCTCCAGGCTGTGTCATTCTGCCGCCATTTGGTTTCCTTATGCTGCCACCACTTTCAGGCACTGTCATTTAGCCACTAAATGGTATCCTCATGCTGCCGCCACCTCTAGGCTGTGTCGTTCATCCACTATATGGTCTCCTCATACTGCCGCCACCTCCAGACTGTGTCAATCTGCCGCTACCTCCAGGTTGTGCCATTCTGCTGCCATTTGGTCTCCTCATGCTGCTGCCACCTCCAGGCTGTGTCATTCATCCACTATATGGTCTCCTCATAATGCCACCACCTTCAGGCTGTGTCATTCTGCTGCCATTTGGTTTCCTCATGCTGCCGCCATCTCCTGGCTGTGTCATTCAGCCACTATATGGTCTCCTCATGCTGCTGCCACCTCCAGGCTGTGTCATTCTGCTGTCATGTGGTCTCCTCATGCTGCTGGCACATTAAATTAAAGTTTTAATGTTCATCTATTTAAAACCTTCACTTTAAATTTTAAAAAATATCTTTACTCTTTTCAATTGTGAGGCCCTATGGTCTTGTCAGGCTGCTGCCACCTCTAGGCTCTGTCATTGTGCCGCCATGTGATCTCCTTGTTATATTGATCTTGTAGTTCAACAGTATTTTTTCAAAGTAAACATTCCGGGCACCTGTGTCACTCAGCCATGAGCATGGGGGGGGGGGGGGGGGCTGAGAGGCTGGGGCTGTGACAGGCAGTAGCTGGCCTCATGGCAGACTGCCAGCTTGAGCTTTTTCACTGAAGCAACTTATACACTATTGGAGCTGGAATTACCACGGCTGCTGGCAACTGACTTGCCCTCCAATGGGTCCTCAAAAAAGGATTTGAAGTTTGCTCATTCCAATTACCAGGCTCTGTCTTGTGCTGCTGTGCGGCAGGGATTCTAATAGCGATGCCTGTAATCTGCATGTCATACTAAATAACAGTAATATATTACTACCCCAGCACACACCCTATGCATGTTACAACAAGGCAAAGTGTTCTATACCCCCCATTGAGGCTCTCTGTAGCCCAAAATAGCAGTTTTTAATAGCGATTTGACACAAATAAATTTGGGTCATATCAAATTTTTTGGGAAAATGTGGCGAATTGGCCGAATCAAATTTTTCACAAAATGTGCTCATCTCTATACAATACAGTAAGTCTTAGGAATTGTGGTTGCAGGGTTTTTGTGCAGATTTATCTGGATACAATATAGATAGTACAAAGATTTCATCCACATAGGATGCTCCATAGATGGACATAAATAAGTAAATAAATGTAGCATTCCCTGTCTACATATATTAGTGTGCATTTTCAGCATTACATTTACATAACAGTTTATTTCTGTAACTTATTATATATTATTGTGAATGTTATATTAATCATATAGGAATATATACGGGCCACAGTCCAGAGTTTTTATGTGTAACTGAATCTCCATGGTGGCTTTTAATTTAGATTAATGGGCTTTATATACCATACATAACATTGGAATCCAATAATTTGCTAAATCACTAATTATACTATTTCAAAGGTCATGTGTAATGATTCAGGAGAACACCCTAGAATGAATAAATACTTTACACTTAGTTTGAAATGAATTGCATAGTATTGCATTTTATTCAAATTATTGAAAGCACAAATAATACCTTTATAATTCATAGAATAATTTGTTTTTAATACATTAAAGACATATTGTACTCCAGTGATGCATACAATCTGGATGACTACATATATTTATGTTTATAATTTCATCTTTTCAATAAACTAGCCTTACATTAACTTTTGTATGTGCCGTATGTTCTAGACACACTTGATTGTTCTAGATACACACACTTCTGTGATTTCTTTATTTCATATGATGCCACGTTCACTCTGACTTACTATTTCTTCTAGTGAATGTGATGTCATGGGTTGAGTCATCAGATGGGTGTGGGCAGGTATCCCTGAAATTCCAAGGATATTAGCCCCATCCCTGAAGATATTATAACTAACATCAGAGCCCAGTAGAAGCTGTAGCATGGCAGTATGATGTGGAGGAGACCAGGGGCTAATTACCTTGTGGCATGGTGGCTAAATAGTTATTACTTTTGCCTAGCAGTGCTGAAATACAGTGGTCTCTCAACATACGATAGTAATCCGTTCCAAATGGACCATCGTTTGTTGAAACCATCGTATGTTGAGGGATCTGTGCAATGTAAAGTATAGGACAGTGGTCTACAACCTGGGAACCTCCAGATGTTGCAAAACTACAACACCCAGCATGCCCGGACAGCCGTTGGCTGTCCGGGCATGCTGGGAGTTCCAGTTTTGCAACATCTGGAGGTCCGCAGGTTGAAGACCACTGGTATTGGAGGTTATACTCACGTGTCCCTGCCGCTCTGGACCGTCACCGCTCGTCACCGCTGCTCTGGATATCGCCTTCTATCGCTGTTGCCGCGTCCCCGGGATGTTCCCGATGCTCCGGCAAGGCCTCTGCTTCCCCGGCAACCTCGCTCTCCGTCACCGCCATCACGTCGCTACTCACGCCGCTCCTATTGGACGTGCGCAGCGACGTGATGATGACGATGGAGATCGGCGATGATGCAGGGGATTCCGAAGAGGACGCGCCGGAGCCCCGAGGACAGGTAAGTGATCGTCAGCGGACCACACAGGGCACCGTAAACGGCTAACCGGTGGCAGCTGAAGCAGTCTGCGCTGCCATATAGCCGTTTACGTGATGGCCCCGACATACAAAATCATTGTATGTTGATGCTGCCTTCAACATGCGATGGCCTCTGAGAGGATATTGTATGTTGAAATGATCGTATGTCGGGGCCATCGTGGGTCGGGGGGGGGGGGGGGGGGTCACTGTACTAGGCTCAAATTCTACCAAGGTAAGGAGTTTGTATGTTCTTCCTGTGTTTGTGGGTTTTATTCCTACTTTATCCCAAAACATAGTGAAGAGGCACATATTAGTTTAGCTTTTAAGCCCCATTGGTGAAAAGAGGCAATGTAAGTAATGGTAAACCCGGTATAGAACTGCAGAATATGTTGAATAAGTTGGTGCTACATAAATAAAGGAATTATTGAGGGACATTTATCAATGTTTGCTTATGTATTATTTTTTTTAGTAATTTTTTCATTACTTTTTTTTGCTTATGTGTGACTTATTTATCAACTGCTTTCAGCCTGTTGATAATTTTTCCTTTTTTACTTTGGTAGTAGCTTTTTCTTCTCCATGTTTGAGCTGGAGTAAATTTAGTCAATTTTTAACTCTGTTGCAACTTTTTTTGCGCAGTTGCGACTGTCGCAGTTAATAAATACCTGACTACCCGTAGTCCATTTTTAAATTATTACTACGTAGTTAATTTTTTGAAAACTTGCTTTTCTTGCTTTCCAGTCAAAATGTCGCACGAAAAATCACGTAGTCGCAGTTGTGACAATTTTGCAACAATTATAGTAAAGAAAACCTGACTAAACCCGTTGATAAATGTCCATAATTATGATTATTGTATTGAAAAGATCTAAAGTGTTGGGGCAATGCTGTCCCTGTCTTTAATATGAAAAGAGGTTACTTCAGCTGTTTGGGAGTGCAATAGGTCAACATTCTATCTATTTATTGGTAAGGTAAACTCGAGACAGAATCCTGGGTCATTTTAAGTGGTGCTCTGGTGGGAAAAAAAATGTTTTCCTATCAACTGGTACCAGAAAGTTAAACAGATTTGTAAATTACTTCTATTCAAAATCGTAAGCCTACCAGGACTTATCGGCAGGGTATACTCCAAAGGAAATTGTGTAGTTCTTTCCAGTCTGACCACAGTCTGACCACCTCTGCTGTCAACCTCTATCAACGCCTCTCCCATAAAGATACATAGAGTTAGAATGTCAGCCATTGCTTCCTGCAGTGGCCGACACAACTCCTTTCCTTCAGAGAGCCAGGGCACCTTTCAGGTGATCAGTCACCTATTCCATTTCCTTTGGATAGAAGATAAGTTAACCTGCACCACACAACTCCTTTAAATATGGAAAATAAGGTTAGTTTGCAATTTTCATCTTACTCTTTTTAATCTCAAATGACAACAATTTAGAGGTTTTAATTGATATGTTTACATTCATTCTTAAATATTTTTCCATTATACCCAGGTAGATAAACGGAAAAGAAACAAACAAACAAAAAAAAAAAAGTGTATTATAGATACATTAATTGTTTTTCTAAGTTTTCATTGTTTTCTGAAAAAAATACTTCCAAATTCTCTAACAGATTTATTCTTTGGTTTAGTCTTCCTTGTTTTTGTTCTATATGTAAATTTGTTAGTGCTCATTAAATACATGGGGCTAGATTGATGTTTCTGTGTTCATCGCAGTCAAGACAGCTTTGGATGTGATGTCTTTATTTCAAATTATCCAATTCATTAGCCGGTAAACAATTGTTTGATATACAGTTATGGTGAAGAGGTGCTTTTCATAAATGGCATTTATGGTATAAATATGGAAATCTTTCTTTAATTTGTTTTTCTCTCTCTGATTATTGACAGGTCGTAATTGATGAAGCTGTAAAATATGTTCCAATTTTTAGTCTTCAGTATGGTAGAAGCAGATGGTCCAAGTGAAAACTTGAATATTTTAACTTTGTGAACAATATTTATCTACCTCTACAGATGACTGTTTGTCTTTCATCAAAATTTATTTGGAATGGTAAATGTTGAAAAATGCGTACACAGTTTGTATTTATGCACATACAGAAGACATGTTGTTTATTTTATATTATTCTATAGATCTTATGTGTTAGTGTGTGATTTGTTTTAGTAAGTGTTACCATGTCATACACATGTATTGATGGATAAAAGAGTTTTCTGGGTTTAAAGGGTTGATGGTGTATTATTAGGATGATCAGCATAATTGTAGCATTGCTTGTTCTGCTGATTGTGGGGTCCTTAGTTTCAGACAATAAAAATGATTATTTTTGTTGTGATCTGGGTGTGCACGGACTTATAGTATACTTATATCTTTCAGCTTTGGGTACCCTCAGAAATTAGACGTGCATGGTTTACTTGAAGGTTAAATGGGCACTGTCATGAAGTACAAAAATTGATGTGTTGTAGTACTTAAGTACTACAACATATCTCTAATATACTTTAATAAAAAAAGTGATTTTAAACTAGTTTAAAATCACTTTTAAATTCGGCCACTAGGGTTCGCCCTCCTAGTGGCCGAAAGCATTCAGCAGTGACGTCACCACTGAATTTCGACTCATTTCAGCCTGGCAATGAGTCGAAATTCAGGCACTGCTGTGCTCGCTCCCGCCTGTCAATCAAACAGGCAAGAGCGAGCACGTTGATAGCTGGGGCTGCGCGCATTGGCCAGCTCCACTGGCCTTGTGCGTGCCCCCCCCCCGTCACCCTGTCCGGAGGCAGCGCGAGCACTCATTGCTGCGCTGATCCTCCGGATGGGTAAGTCTGATCTGAGGTCTTATATTAGCCGGTGTGAGGTGGACGCATGGATTTACGGGGCGCAAAAAACCACCTCACACCGGCTGTAATATCGTGCACGGCAGGCCGGCGATGCTTCTCTACTCCTCCTCCCTGGATAGCACATGCACAGCTAAACAGGGAGGAGGAGACCCCGGAGCAGCCTGCCGTGCTATTGGCAGATGTCGTGCCTGCTGGGAAGCGCTGCTTCCTGCCCCGCTTGATAGAGCAGATTTAGAAGCACTAAATCTGCTCTATTAAAGCGATGTAAAATGTTTTTAAAGCCAGGTAGGGGGTTAGGGCTAGAATATTAATAGGTAGGGACATATTAGATTATATATAACTTGGTGGGAGCTACACTTTAATGGTTTAGTCCAGTAAAACTTTTTCCTTTTTTTTTACTTTTTTTTGCTCGTCTAATTCATTCACTGCTAGTTGATACAGTAGGTGTATGTTCTTGACAGATTTCACTGACTAAATAAACAGGGTAGGGTATTTTTGCTTTGCATATGCTACTGTGTATTTTCCTACCCATTGAAGGCAATTGGTTTCACAATACTAAGCTGATTTTGCTTCCCATTGACTTCAATGGGTAAAAAATATGTAGCAACAAATATGCAGCAAAATATGTCACTTGTGACCCTACCCTAAAACTGTGAGATTAACAAATTGTTAATAAACACTAGGCTAGTCTAGCCAACAATATCCATAAAATTCCTCAGGATAGTAAAGAAAGAGTTAGTTAGAAGGGTGACATCCATACCTATACTGGAATAACCTTTCTCACTGCCTATGTGAAATTGAAATGTAACTGTATCATGTCTTTCTACACCCTTAAAAACAGCTGGTGCACCCTCAGAACACCTCCCCCCACTCCCCTCCCCCCCCCTCCCCCACGCACACACAGCTATTAAATTGACAAGGAAGATCATATGCATGAGCTAAGAAAAAGAAATCAAACTAAAATTACTGATGTGGTCATGGTTATTAGAGATGAGCGAATCAAAGCTGACGAACCTGAATTCGTTATGAATTTCATGAAATATTTGATTCGCAACAAATGCGAATATCGCCGCAATTCTATTGTGCAAATCACTTCATTAAATTCCATTTTACAGTGTTCCCGGCTAAAGGAGACCTAAAATGGCGGATCCACATGTGAGTACAAGGGGCAGGGGATTATGGGAGGGCGGGAAAGTATGGCAGGAAGGGTGGTAGGCGGGATGACCCTGAATCACATGCGAGATGCAGCCTATCAGTAGTGTTGTGCGGCATAGGCCATATTCCAATTTGCGATATTTCGCGAATATATGGACGAATATTCGTCATATATTCGCTAAATTTGCATATTCGTAATATTCGCATTTTATTTTTGCATATTCGAAAATTAGCATATGCCAGCATTAGCATATACAAAAATTAGCATAAGCGAAAATTGGCATATGCGAAAATTAGCATATGCAAATTTTCGCATATGCGAAAATTCGCATGGCAGTCTCATAAAGTAGTATTAGAGCCTTCTTTACACCACACAAGCTGGAAGCAGAGAGAGATGATCACTGTGAGGTGAACTGTGAAAAAAAAAGAATATTTTTAATTACGAATATATAGGGCTATATTCGTGAATATTCGCGAATTCGCGAATATGCGATATTCGCAAATGAAATTCGCATTGCGAATATTCGCGAGCAACACTTCATATAAGCATTCATTGACACCTGTGATGTCACAGCCCTATATAATCGGCAGCCATCTTGCTGCTGCTCATTTCATCCATGCACTCAGAGAGAGAGAGGACGGACTGCGTGTGTGTGAATTGCTTATACCACAGCGTACCACTAGCAACTGCTAATCACATCAGCATTGTGGACAGACAGGAGTGCAGTGCTTTGGTGTTCTCACTGAGAAGGATCTTACGATATATCAACCTCCTATTCTCGTTATTGAGCATTTCATCAGAGAGGGGCAGATAGATTTACGTTGCCTCATACAGATCAACAAGCTGCCTGAACTTTATGAACCATCTTATCACCTTATTTTTCAGCGCAATTATGTGCTTTTTTTGCTCCACAAATCATCTGATGCTTAGAATTGTGTGTAGACTGTATAAAAAACAGTGCACACCATTCTTAACACTCTGGAACAGAGTGCAATTTAGGGTTTAATTCCTGTTTTTTTGTGGTGCTGCACTGTTGTGTCCTGCTGCTGTTCACAAATATGTTTTTTCAGCGGACTGTACTGCATTTGTCTGCCCTCATACGTGCATACCACATGCCTACATCAAAGCAGATTATTTTGTATCTGTAGCAAGTCTAGATACAGGGAAAGTCCTGGCAAAGGTAATCACCTGCTGGTGTTCTACAAAAATACAGATTTTTTCTGCGTATTGTTGCTAATTTTTCTGCCCTCATCAGTGCATACCGCATAGGTACATCAAAGTAGTATACCATTTTGTACCTGTTAATCTGTCAAGGGCCTACATACTGTGAAAGTCCAAACAATAGTAATCACTGGCTGGTGTTTTACAAAAATACCGATTTTTTTCTGCGTATTGTTGCGCATTTTTCTGCCCTCATCAGTGCATACCGCATACGTACATCTAATTAGTGTAACATTTTGTACCTGTTAATCTGTCAAGGGCCTACATACTGTGAAAGGACAGCCAAAAGTAGTCACCTTCTGTTGTTCTAAACAAATACTTTTTAAAGAGTAGTGAAAAGTATTGTAATACCCTCATATACGCACTAAATATGTCAGGCATACAAGTGCCAGGACGTGCACAGAGAAGTGGCAGAGGCCTAAATACTTCAGGCAGAGTTGGCATCAGACTAGGGGCGAGTGGCAGCAGGAGTCGCAGCGAGAGGCCTGAGATCCCGTTATCAGCCAGCGGTGGTGTCTTGACCAGCAACCCATCTGCCGTCGTCGATTGGTTAACACGCTTATCCACTTCATCACAAGTGACATCTGACACCCCCAGTCAACAGTCGGTGGGTTCCTCAGACACAACTCTCAGGTGGCATGGCCCGGGAGCAGTCCCTGTCCTCCCATTGCCTTTGTCCTGTGCTGTTCCCTCTCCTAGAGAAGTATCTTATGCTGTGTGCTCAGCTCCACTATTCACTGAGGATGATCTAATAGTGGACAGTCAGCAGCTACTGCCCAGCCAAGAAGGGGAGGAGACATGCGCCGCTTGCTCCGCTAGGCGGCCAAGTAATGATGCGGAGAGTGACGTGGGAAGCGGTGTTGCCAGGGTTCAGGGTCCTGAAGCAGACACTATTGGGGATCCTGAGGAGGACATCATTGACATGCAGACACCTGTTGATGATGATGAAGCCGATCACAATTGGGAGCCGGGTGCAGAAGGGGCTTCACCATCATCAGGAGAAGAGAGTTGCAGGTTGCCCTTGAGGCAGCAGCTGAGCCAGCAAGGCGGTAGCACGGTTGGCAGTAAGCATGGTGGCAGGAGTGGAAATTCTTGAGCCAAACGTGCCCGGGGAAGACCACCTGCTTCGCGGCAACCTACCTTTCCGGGAGGTAGGGGAGCAGGGGTTCCTGGAGACGGCGCCAGTAGCAGTCAATAAGTGCGGACTGTAGGTGGGAAAATAAGCTACTCAGCGGTGTGGCAGTTTTTCATCAGGCATCCGGAGGAGGTTCACGTAGCCACATGCAAGATATGTCGGCAGAAGGTGAAGCGTGGCCAGGGTCCCAATTTCGGCACCACGGCCTGGCATCAACACATGCTTTGCCACCATAAAGCGGCCTGGGAGAACCATGGCTAAGATGTAGTGGTCCAGCCTGCTGCATCACCCAGTGGCCATCCGCTCCCTCCTTCATCCAGCCAAGGCTCCACCAGGGAGTTGTGTGTCAAACCCTCCTTCTGTCGCTCCAGATGCTCCTGCTTCTCCCACTTTTAGTCAGCCATTCTGCCAACAATCCATCGGCGAAGCCATGTTCAAGAGACAACAGTATGCGCCCACTCATCCAACGGCGCATAAGTTGAATGTGCTCCTGTCCAAGTTGCTGGTGCTGCAGTCCCTCCCTTTTCAAGGGGTGGACTCTGCACCTTTCGGAGAATTGATGGCTTGTGCCGAGCTGATGTGGAGAGTCCCAAGCCGTCATTTCTTTGCGAATAAGGCAGTACCAGCCCTTCATAAGTTTGTACAAGAGAAGGTGGGCCAGTCCTTGAGCCTGTCGGTGTGTTCAAAAGTGCACGGCAGCGCCGACGTGTGGAGCTGTAACTACGGGCAGGGACAATACATGTTTTTTACGGCCCACTGGGTAAATGTGGTTCCTGCCCAGCCACAACAGCAACTTGGACAGGTCACACTGGTTCCTTCTCCACGCTCTCGCTCTCCGGCAGTTTGTCCTGTGACAGTGTGCGACTCCGCCTCCTTCTCCACTTATTCTGTATCTTTCAGAAACTATTTGCCTCACTGAAGCTTCTGGCCTTGTGCCTTTAATTTTTGGAAGTTTAGCAGTAGTTAAATACATGCTTAATGCAAATTTCAACATTGATCGTTAAATGTAAGGGGTTATGAAACCCTCTTGGGTACTGTGAATGCCTGCTCCTGACTCATCCTGTTTCTCATTCAGGAACTACTTGCCTCACTGATGCTTCTGGCCTTGTGCCTTTAATTTTTGGAAGTTTAGCAGTAGTTAAATACATGCTTAATGCACATTTCAACATTGATTTTTAAATGTAAGGGGTTATGAAACCCTCTTGGCTACTGCGAATGCCTGCTCCTGACTCATCCTGTGTCTCTTTCAGGAACTACTTGCCTTACTGATGCTTTGGGCATTGGGCCTTTAATTTTTGGATGTTTAGCAGTAGCTAAATACATGCTTAATGCAATTTTCAACATTGATCATGCAATGTTAAGGGGTTATGAAACCCTCGGGTTTACTGCTGATTAGTGTTGCTCGCAGTGCAAATTTAATTTGCAAATATCGCATATTTACGAATTTGCGAATATTCGTGAATATAGCACTATATATTCGCAATTACGATTTTTTTTTCAAAGTACACATCACAGTGATCATCCCTCTCTGCTTCCAGCTTGTGTGGTGTAAAGAAGGCTCTAATACTACTGTGTGAGACTGGCGTACGGATTTTCGCATATGCGGAAATTCGCATATGCAAATTTTTGCTTATGCTAATTTTCGCATATGATAATTTTGTATATGATAATTTTCTCGTATGCAATTTTTTGCTTATGCTAATTTTCGCATATGCGAATTTTCGGATATGCGAAAATAAACGCAAATATTACGAATATGCAAATTTAGCGAATATATGACGAATATTCGTCCATATATTCGCGAAATATCGGGAATTCGAATATGGCCTATGCCGCTCACCACTACAGCTGATGCCTACTCATGTGTCTTTCAGAAATGACTTGGCTTACTGATGCTTCTGGGCTTGGGCCTTACATTTTGGGATGTTTAGCACGAGATAAATACATGCTTAATAGAAATTTCAACTTTGATCTTTCAATGTAAGGGGTTATGAAACCCTCTTGTGTACTGCTGATGCCTGCTCCTGACTGTGTGTTTCAGGAACTACTTGGCTTATTGAT